>NC_053499.1:48346407-48646407 GCF_905171775.1 Rana temporaria | reverse complement strand
AAAATCTAGTGGAACCAATTGCCTTCAGAGGTCACCTGATTAGTAAATAGAGTCCACTAGGGATGGTCCCAATGTTCGTAAGTTCAAATCGAACATCGGGTGTTCTTTTATGCATTATGGGACGCTTCGTGGAAAATTTGAGTGACGCAGAGCGCCCCTTAATGCACTGCAAAGTCGCAGTGCTTTGACGGCTGCAGATTGGCTAAAGCATGCACCTGACCTGCATACTTTGGCCAATCACAGCATGATCTGCTGTGAGAGCCATGATTGGCCAAAGGCAGGGTGGCTTTGGCCAATCAAGGCTCAGGGGGCTAATTCCATGCCCCACACTTTATAAGGCTGCTTACACGGTGGCCATGCATAGTGTGATAACGTGGAGAGGAGGTTTGCTTCACCAGCTTCTGCTATCCAGTGCCTGTCCCAGCTCCAGAGACGCTGTCTCCTGCAACCACCGTCCCGAAGGACCACCAACCGTGCTGAGCTGCTATCATCACCAGGCACTCCTACCTGTAACGACCCTGCAATCTGTATGTATATGATATGGATCTTTAGCTGCAGAGGCTTCTCAGGTATGATATAAGAAAGATATATCTGCTGATATATCTTATATGCTGATTGGTGCGTGAGCACTTTCATGTAGTGGCTGCTGCATATATTTGTTTATTTATTTATACACTTTGTTTATTATATAGAAGGGTGCAAACGAAAACGGCCTAAAGTTGCACTTCCGGCGCCAAAGGACTAAGTAACTCAACCCGAGTGTGTTAGAGGTGGAGACAAACAGATGTGGATAGTAAAAAGCAAAGTATGCTGTGAAAAAGTTATGCCAGTGGTGTCAGATGGCACAAACTATGTGAGCAGCTATTTTTTAAAAAGGTAAAAACCTTTTGCAAGTATATAACTAGTAGAATCAATAAACGTGAACAGGTGTTCAAACTGATAAAAACAGCGCTTATATGTGGACAATCATCCAAATAAATAATTAAAGTGGTAAAACCTGAATGGTACTGATGGTGTGGAGGGTGATCTATAGCTGGTATAAGTGCACCTGGCACCAGATACTGCACCAATAATGTGGATAGGTCCAAAAGAATTAATGGGATATGTGCTTACCACAAAACAAACCTTCAGATCAAACTGGTACTATAAGGGTTAACACTCGAGCAGGGTCATATGTGGAGACAAAAAAACAATAGCATAATCATAGTACAGTATTGTCTACACAACAGCCCATTTGCCAAGTTGGATGACAAGTCTCTAGTGTATGCCCGTACAGTGATTATGAATAGTAAAAACCAATACAAAACGAGTTCACCGCCTCTCACTGACGTCCTCCCGTCCACAGGGGCCGCACTGGTGCTGCGGATGCGATGGTAAGCCGTGTCCTGGATACGATTGGATGGCGGTGGAACGCAGTGGAACGCACGTAGACTTCCTGTGTAGCGCTGTGTAGCCACGCCCTGACGCGTTTCGTCACTTCCGACTTCAACTGAGGGCGTGGCTACGTGGCGCCGTCAATATCTCTTTATACCCATGTAGCTGTCGGCTATTGGATGAGTCATCACTGCCTGTTGGATCTGATTGGTGCTACTTAATCCGGATATCAGGCAGGACATCAGCCGAGCTACTAATGGGTTCAAAAGAGTGTATGTCAAGGGAGTCTAAAATTATAAACTTTAATGCGATCAATGTAATCATATCTAACCTTATAGGGTAAAAAGAGATCAATAACCTCATTATTAAAAAACGTATTATTCACTATTTTTATTTTAATAAAGCGATATAGTAAAATAGTACTGTGAGTAGTTCTTTTTAAAAAACGAGCAAAATTGGAATATGTCAGCAAAGAAACTGACACGGAGCGAGTACTAAAAGTCAAATTGATAAGTGGTTAATTTAGCAATTCAATGTAATGATAAAATTGTTATTTCCTTTATTATGGAACAACAAAGAAAGGAATATGAGGTTGGGGATGTCCAATCGCTAAAAGTGGGCGTGTCTAACAGCCCAAATTTTACATCACGGCAATAGCACTGGCAAATAGCGTAGAGCTTACTAGCGATATTTTAACAGGTGGACAGTACTTGTAAGTGCTAGCGAAAACAGGACATAAGGCATCAAGTCAGTGCTATAGTGACGTTTGATGACACACGGGAATGTGCATCAATGATTGGGAGCATACTTAGGTGTACATGTACCATGCTGAATTGGTGTTCCCAAACTAATCATATCTATAGAAACAGCGGTTATTTTTTCTCATATCTTCAAAAAACATGGATTTTCACAGAGGGTAGCTTGAAATGTATATCCAAGGAGGTTGCTTAATGACCCGGTTAGTCTTGTCGGGCGTGTATGGGTCATACATTTGTGTATAAGCATAAAGAGACATGTACACATATATATTTCTATAGATGAGTACTTAGAGGGGGTAGATATAAATATAGATAAATAAATAAATATATATATAGAGGTATGGGCATATGGTATGTATAAATATATAAGAAAATATATATATATAAAGATATAAAAATATATATATATATATAAAAATAAATACACATAAAAAATATATATATGTAAAAAATATATATATATAAGAAATAGAGACATATATACGTATAAGAGCAGGGGTGGTGAGGAGATAATGGGACTTAAGCAATAATAGAAATATTAAAAATATTAAAAATATTAAAAATATTAAAAATATTATTAAAGAAGCCACTCCACTAAATATAATAAAATACATATAAATATGTATAAAACTTCCTTGCTTAAAATATATATATATAGATAAAAGGATAAAAAATCAATATATATTTTTCATTGAACTCTGCGCAAGGGGGAGTGGATGTGAGAGGGAGGAGGCTTATGTGGTCATACTTAAACCATGCAGCATATAGAAGGGAATGTCACACTGTAGAAAAAGGAGCCAATATCAATGATCACTGATGAAGCAGTTTATGTCCAATTCTATGTTTAACCCCTTTGGAGCCAGAGTCCCTACTGAATATATCCATTCCGTCTCACGTTTGGATAACTCCCTGACTTGATTGCAGCCCCTCCAGGGTGGTTTGAGGTGGTCAACACCCCAAAATTTCAAGCCGGTAGGGTTCTGATTGTGGTGTAACTTAAAATGGAGTGAGACATTGTGATCTTTATATCCTATTTTGATATTGGCAATATGTTCGGCTAAACGGATTTTTAGCTTTCTCTTTGTCCTTCCAATATACATCAGGTGACAGGGACATTCGAGCATGTAAACGACATAGGTAGTATTACATGTAATAAAAGATTTTATTGGAAACTGGATATTATTAGACGTGGAGGTAAATGTGTCAATATGGTTCTTTGGTCTGGCAGCTTCTTTGCATGGAAGGCATTTTTTACAAGGAAAAAAGCCGTCTTTGTCCCAAAAAGTATTTTTTTTTTTTGGGGATCTAGGATCTTTTTTACTATTTTATCTCCAAAACTTACAGCTTTCCTGTATATGAACCCAGGTTTACTTGGTAGTACTGTGTTTAGTGTTTTGTCGAGAAACAAAATGTGCCAGTGATTTTTGAAAATAAGCTCAACTTCTTTATATTGACTATGGAATCCCGAAATAAAACTCCATTCGTGTACATTCTTCTTGTTTTGTGGTTGTCTTGTGGTGAGGTAAGAGTCCTTTGTTTATTAGTTAGGTTACCCTAGGTTAGTTGTGGTTTTGCGCATTGGTTCCCCCCCCCCCCTTTTATATATCTCAGGTATGATACCCTTGGTCACTCTCTATATTGTGTAGAAAGTTTAGGGATCAAATCATCACAACCTCAAATGTAGTGACACTGCTCTGTGCGTATACCTATTCCCTCATAGGCAAATATGTCAACAAGAAAGTCTCTAGAAAGCACAGAGAATAAACTATGGTGAAGCTGTGTATCATAAATAATACTACTAACATAGGCAATACTTCAAGAAGAGGTTGTGGAAATACTTTGATAAGATGCCTTGTAAGTCTGTATATACTACATGCAGGTTATTTGAGGTTAATTATTGGTAAACCAGATACTTGCGGTTTGCAGAGTAGATTCCTTCATGAAAACGACATTAGTACTTCCAGTCCAGGAGGGTGTGAAGTTGAAGAGAAGTTTGTGTGAATATTCAGCAGCAGGTACTCAAGTGAAATGCAGGGCTGGCTGTGCTGTGTTCAGAAAGCTAGAAGTTGGAACAGGGTCTCCGCTGGGCATGAAAAGTAAGTTGTGCTGCGGTACCAGGGCAGTAGGCAGTAAGGCTTGCTTCAGTCTCCCAGATGGCGGCAGGCGTCCTACAAGAATAGTGGAACACCTAGCCGCCATGTCCAAGGGTTTAAATAGAGGAAGTGAATGGGATTCAGCTGGAGAACGTGAGGGCGCACTTCCGCGTTCCAGCGTGGAACGCAATCGTCCGCGCACCGGAAGTGACGCGGTCGATTCAGTACACTGAGCCTGAACGTGAGAAATGGAAGTGGGAGGAGGCGAATTGCAAGGGGGAAGGAACCAGTCGTTACAGAGAACGACAGGGGCATTACACTACCTCGCCGTGCTCCCGAGCTTGCTGTCCCAACTCCAGCAGCTCCAGAGCCGGGGCTGTAAGAGAGGCCTCCTCCTGCACACTAGGCTCTGGCTACAAGGTACATTCCAGTACATAACAGGTACACAGCTAGAGGAAGGCAGTAACGTGAGCCCAGAGAGAGGGGGTGCCCAAGAAGGACAGCAATCTGGCAGTCATGTTCCCCCAGCTGCAGCATACTGCCATGTTTTCTACAGTGATGAGGAGGGAGGGGATGATAAGGTCACTGACTCTACTCCAACGAGGCAGGATGCCCTCCAGGAGCCAGCACACCGCAGAGCTACGCATGTGCAGGGCGCTGCTGTGTCTCTGCGTTATTCCAAAAGTTCTTTGGTGTGGGCCTTTTTTGAGACGAGTGCATCAGATCGCAACACTGCTATTTGCAACATATGTCTCAAGCGTATCTCGCGTGGCCAAAACATCACTGCTTGGGCACCACATGCTTGACCAGACATATATCGACCTGCCATGCAGTTCGTTGGCAAGCGTACCTCAAAGACCCACACCAAAGAACAAAGTGGACCTCCCCTTGCACTTCATCAGCTGGGATCTACAACCCCACTATACCCTCAGTCCTCTCTGAAGCCTGCACTGATGGGACTGAAGGTGTATAATTTGGTGTGTCACAGCCTAGTACATGCAGGCAATCTACTATCGGTACACTGATGGCAGATTGTACCAGGCAAATTTCCCTGCCCCAGCTGCTGCAGCGCCAAAAAAAGTTCTTTACCAGCCATCCACATGCCCAGCGGTTGAATGCTAGCTAAGCTAAATTTCTAGCACTTCAACTGCTGCCTTTTCAGTTGGTAGATTCTGCCCCCTTCTGTAAGTTTGTGGAATGTGCGGTACCTCAATGGCAATTTCCCAAACGCCACTTTTTCTCACTGAAGGCGATTCTGGCTCTCTACCTCCATGTGGAAGGCAATGTCCATGCCTCGCTGGACAGGGCGGTCAGTGATAAGGTGCATATTACCGCTGACTCATGGTCCAGCAGGCATGGACAGGGACGTTACCTGTCTTTCACGGTGCATTGGGTGACTCTGCTGGCAGCTGGGAAGGATGCAGTACAAGGTACAGTAGTGTTGGAGGTTGTTCCGCCACCACGCCTCTAAAATGCTACTCCTGGTTGTGACACACCTCTCTCCTCCACCCCTCCTCTTCTTCTTCCTCTGTGGTCTTTTGCTGTGCTGATGTGTCCTCTGAACCAGCAGTGCTCCTTAGGCGTTCAAGGGGCTACGCAGGTATGCAGGCAAAGAGATGCCATGTGGTGCTTGAGCTGGTGTGCTTGGGGGACAGGAGCCACACTGGGGCAGAGGTTTTGTCAGCTCTGCAGGGCAGGCTCAGAGGTGGTATACACCACGCCAGCTTAAGCCAGGAATGGTGGTTTTCGACAATGGCACCAACCTCCTCTCCGCCCTGCGACAGGGACAACTGACCCATGTGCCCGGTTTTGCTCATGTCCTTAATTTGGTGGTGCAGCGGTTCTTGGGCAGTTACCCGGGCTGACAGGATGTCCTGAAGCAGGCCAGGAAAGTCTGTGTGCATTTCCGATGGTCATATAATGCCAGTGCTTGGCTGGCAGACCTCCAAAGGTAATACAACCTGCACAAGAACCGCCTAATCTGTGACATGCCCACCAGGTGGACCTCTACTTTGGCCATGCTGCAGCGGCTCCACATGCAGCAGAGGGCCATCAATGAGTATCTGTGCCAATATGGCAGCAGAACTGGGTCAGGGAAGCTTGTTTTTTTTTCTCCACGCCAGTGGGCCATGATCAGGGTTGCATGCACTGTCCTGTCACCATTTGAGTAGGCCACGAGGATGGTGAGCAGTGACAGCGCATGCATCAGTGAGACTGTCCCTCTTATTCCCATGTTGGAGCACACACTGCATGAAATAATGGACAGGGCCCTTGAGGCAGAACAGAGGGACGATGAGAAGGACTTCCTTACCTCTCAAGGCCCCCTTTATCCAGACAGTGTTCCTGCTTGCCCGCCTATCACACAGAAAGAGGACGAGGAGGAGGATTGTGTCAGCATGGAGGTGGAGCCTAGCACTCAGCATCAGCAGCAGTCTTCAAGGGATCAATTACAGTCCCAAGGAACCCATGGACTTGTACGTGGCTGGGATGAGGTGGCTGCGGATCATGTCGTCCTCAGTGACCCAGAGGACTCTGCACCGAATGCCTCAGCAAACCTACGTTGTATGGCCTCCCTGATCCTGCAAAGCCCGTGGAAGGATCATCGTATTTGTGCTATCAAGGAGAGGGATCATTACTGGCTGTCAACTCTCCTTGATCCACGTTACAAGAATAAGGTTGTGGACCTTATCTTGCCGGCGCAGAGGGAGCAGATGATGAAACATCGGGAGGCCTTGCAGAAAGGTTTGTGCAATGCGTTCCCAGAGACTGGGGGGTTACAAAATCCTGGTCCTGGACAACGTGTTGCTGAGGCTTCGGTCAGTCACAGAAGGAGCGGTGGAGAAGGTGGCCATCTGACCGATGCGTTCAGACAATTTTTTAGTCCGCAGCCCCAAGGTATGACCGGTTCCAGCAACCATCGCAAGCGTCTGTTTTACATGGTGCGGGAATACCTAGGGGCAAGATCAGACTTGGACACCTTTCCCACCGAAAATCCTCTGGCTTACTGGGTCTTGAGGATGGATCACTGGCCAGAGCTTGCACAGTACACAATTGAACTACTGGCTTGTCCTGCATCCAGCGTTCTTCCATGATTTAAAAGCCGCGCCTCCTCCTCAGACTGTTCCGCGATAGGCGGAACACTCATTTTCCCAGCAGGGCCACTGTTCAGTGTTCCACCTATCACGGATGCCTTCTAATCCTCAGACGAGAGGACATCCATGATAGGCGGAACACTGAACAGAGGCTCTGCTGGGAAAATTAGTGTTCCGCCTATCACGGAACAGTCTGAGGAGGAGGCACGGCTTTTGAATCATGGATGCCCGCGGCCTGGAAGCCAAAATCTGAAAAGAAATTAAGGTAGGGAGATCGTCTTGGCCGGCACAGTGGAGGCATGTGGTGGCACAGTGGAGGCATGTGGTGGCACAGTGGAGGCATGTGGTGGCACAGTGGAGGCATGTAATGTAATGACACAGTGGGACCTGAAAAAAGCCTGTTTCTGTCAGCGGTTGTTCTGGCTACCCCTTAGCTCCCAGAAAGACTAGTAGGAAGGGGGTAGTCTTATACGGCGAGTATATCCCAAAACCAAAAATTTTCCTGGAAAAATAGGGGGTCGTCTTATACGCCGAGTCGTCTTATACGCCGGAAAATACGGTAAATGTCAGATGCCTTCAAGACTGCCTATGCTGAGTGACTATACTGTTATGCTGGGTGACTATCCTTTTCCTCCTCAATGATCATGCTGATAGCTTGTAAGAACATTTTTGGTTCTGGGCACCGCCACCAGTGGCTAAGGCCCAATTTTTCTGCCCCTGTTTAACAGGGGCGTGTAACTACAATTTTTGATGCAATACTTTGCAGCGGGCTCATTCCTGCACTCCAACTAGAGTATCTGTGAGGGGTTGCAGTGTTGTGGCACCAGCACCAGTGCCTAAGGCCCAATTTATCTGCCCCTGTTTAACAGGGGCGTGTAATTACAATTTTTGATGCAATACTTTCCAGCGGGCTCATTCCTGCGCTCCAACTGTGAGAGGTTGCAGTGTTGTGGCACCAGCACCACCACCAACAAATGCCCATTTTTTTAGCCCCTGTTCAACAGGAGCATGTAATTACAATTCTTGATATAATATTTCACAGCAGGGCCCATTCCTGTGCCCACCAAGAGTAACTGTGAGGGCTTACAGAGTTGTGGCACCAGTACCACCACCACGAACAAAGGCCCCATTTTCTGCCCCTGTTCAACAGGGGCATGTAATTGCAATTATTGATCTAATATTTCACAGCAGGGCCCATTCCTGTGCCCACCAAGAGTAACTGTGAGGGCTTACAGAGTTGTGGCACCAGTGCCAGCACCAAAGGCCCAATTTTTCTACCACTGTTCAACAATGGCATGTAATTACAATTCTTGATATAATAGTTCACACAGCAGGGCGTTCCAGCACCCACCAAGACTAACTGTGAGGGCTTACAGTGTTGTGGCAACACCAACACCTAGGGCCCAAATTTCTGCAGAGTATACATGGCAGGCCCCTACTTTCAAACATCCAACTTACAAACGACTCCTACTTGCAAACTGAAGCAGACAACAGGAAGTGAGAGGAAATCTACCCCTAGGAAGGGAAATTCTCTTCTGTAAGAGGTGTCTCCTGTCCACTGATGCTTTATCACCAATCCTTGTTTCACTAAAAAACCCAAATTTCCAAAACATCATTTGTCATTGGGACAGAAAGTGAATTGCAATCTTCTGAACAGATGCACACAGACGGCAAAACAAATGTTTACAGGGGTGATAACCCTTCTCTATGTTTTCAGAAAAGCTTAAAATTAGATTTTACGGGGGCGTGGCCTGGACAGCAATGGAGTAGGTCACTATTAGAGAGAGCTCCGCTGGCCTATAATCCTGATACGCAATCCTACCTGTATCCTGGGCATCTGATGCCATTACATGCACCTGGGGACCTGGGCTGCATCATCTGCTGCTTTTGGGGCCTGCCGGATCGATAGAACGCCACCTGGGACCGCTGTGGACGGACTCTCCGGTACTTGTCCTAGGAAAGGCCGCGGCTTTGGCCCAGTTGCGGAGCGGCGGCCATCTTGGCCCTCCTGGCGGCGGCTCCCGGCGGATACATCTGCTCCCCCTGGCTTCTCAGCACTCCAGCACCTCCTTGAACAGGGACCGGATGGCCTGGGGACACCGCTGAGGCACACCGCGCCCTGTCTTTAAAGCTTGAAGGGCCGCGATTTCGGCTTGAACCTCGAGTCGGCGGCCATATTGGTCCTCCCGGCGGCGACCTCCTGCCCATGCTGCTGCTCCCCCGGACACCTTAACGCTCCATCGCCTCCTGCAACGGTGACCGGAAGGCCTGGGGACATCACAGAGGTACGCCTTGCCCTGTTCCTTGCCGCGGGAGGGTCCGTGATTTCGGCCTGGTTCTCGGGTCGGCGGCCATCTTGGTCCACCCGGAGACGGCCTCCAGAACTTTTGCCTGCTATCCCTGGCACCTCAGCAATCCATCCCCCCTGGGGGGATCGGCCTGGAGTCACACTAACCTGCCTGGGACCTCAGTGGGGTTGCAGACAGACCCTGCGATTGCCCTGGGGCACAGTCTGTGGCTCTGATCTTCACTTGGGAGCAGCGGCCATCTGCCGCCACTCGGTGTCAGCCTGGTCACACACCGGAGCAGGGAGAGAACATGTCTCCGCCGAAGAGGGCCTCTGAGGCGGTGGACAAGCTGGCAAAATGCCGCCATAAGGATCAGGAGCCGCAGGCCAAAGATGGCGATGCCACAAGCTCCGCGACAGTCCAGCAGGGCGCGGATACAGGCAAGGTACTAGATGCCATTGCATCGCTGCAGGGAACACTTACCGCCAAAATAGATGAGGTCAAGATTGACATCTCTCTTCTGCGCCAGGACCTATCTAAGGTAAAGGATAGGGTCACCGAGGCTGAGACGCGTATCGGAGCGGCAGAGGACATCCTGCACCCCCTAAGACACACTACAGAAGACCTGCAACACCAGATCCACCAGCTACACGCTCATCAGGACGACATAGAAAACCGTCTGAGACGCTGCAACCTCCGGTTCATCGGTCTACCTGAAAAGGCTGAAGGTAACAACCCCGCTGAATACTTGGAATCCCTTCTGATCCAACATTTTGGAAGGGAAGCCTTTTCTGCTATGTTTGCAGTGGAGAGGGCGCACCGCATCCCAGCTAAACCTCCACCTGCGGGAGCCCCCCCCAGGACCTTTATCGCCAAGTTTCTTAATTTCAGAGACAGAGATAAAATCCTTCGGTTGTCTAGAGAGAAGGGTAACATCGCCCTGGGAACCGGCCATATTGCAGTGCTTCCCGACTTCTCTAATGAAGTCCAAAGAAAGAGGGCACAATTCCAGGATGTGAAGCGGCGGCTCAGGGTGGTACACCTTAAATATGCTATGTTGTTCCCGGCCAGATTGAGAGTGGAGGAGAATGGCAGAGCCCTATTTTTTGAAGACCCAAAGGCGGCGGCGCATTGGCTGGATCAGCGAGGACGCCCGGTTGACTGAACAACTGCATGGCCCGATAATGTGAGTTCTGTTGTTATTGCCAGATACTGGCGGGCCCCACTCTGTTTCTAAATGTTCCCCTTTGCTGTGGGGGATAGTTCAACCTCACTACTTTTTGTTTATCCGCACGCAAGCTCCCTCTATTTTCCTCTCTCCACCCCCCCAAAAAACACTGTTTGCCCGCGCATCATATGATGGGTGTATGGAGGCCCCATCATTGGGGGCTCGGACCTCACGATTCCCTGGGGATGGGGGGTGCGTGGCTTGGCGATACTCCTGGACACACGGCCCTTGGCCTGGAGCTGACTGGACCACAGAGTCTAACACCACATACCCCTAGTTGCTTCCACAGCACCTCTATAGAGATACCATAGGGCTGAGGCCCCCAAGAACTTTAGTACGCAGAGTTGACTATGTATCCTTGCAGCGTGAGTCTCACTCAGGAAGAGACGTGTGGGACATGTCTAGTGCCCTGTTCTTGCGCTACACAGTGAAAAATTGCCCCCGTTATGTTTGCAACCCCTATTGTTTGTTCATTTTTTTATATCTTTCTGATTACTACCTTATAAGTATAATACCTCCAGCTAATGTTGATGGCTGGAAGCTAAGTCTAACAAAGGTTGCAAGGGACTGTATGCTTCCACCAAGTTGGGGAGGTGAGAAGCTGGGAGGGAAGGAAAATGCTGGATCCTTGGATCAAAGCATTGGGAATGTTGGCACCGTTGTGCACATGTTACTTACTTGGAATGATTTTGAACGGGCACTCACCAAATATGCAATATGTTTGTTTAGTAATGAGAATGATAGAACCGCATCGGCACGGGAACTGCCTGTAATATGTATAGGTATTTGCGTGCTGATCCTGAGACCCCTCATGATAGGGATGATACCCTGCGGATCCTTGCACACAGGTTACACCTCTAGGCAGAATGGCAGATATTAAATTCATACTATGGAATGTGCGGGGAATGCGGGATAAAATCAAACGTACGGCTGTACTGAACTATCTCAAGGGTCAGAGGGCTGACATCATCGCCTTAGTGGAAACGCATGTCACGGGTCACTTACAGGCAGCCTTGAAACGCCCCAGGGTGGGGTGGGCATACCATAGCACACATACCAGCATGTCTAGGGGGGTTACGGTGCTGGTTGCTAAATCTACTCCTTTTGAGCTGGTTTCGGTGGAGTCGGATCGGCAGGGTAGATACCTTTTTATGCATGCCACTGTGAGGGGTGCCCCTATACTGATTCTAGCTAGCTACATCCCCCCTCCTTACAGGTCAGATGTGGTGACGGAGGGCCTTGCATACATGGCTCGATACCCATCGCTACCGGTGGTGTGGCTGGGGGACTTTAACAACACAATGACACCATCACTTGATCGCCCTATGCGGGCTGACCCTGGCTCGGACGAGCCATTACACACTAGACTAAGTCGTACGTTGACGGAGTTTGCCCTTATTGACGTCTGGAGACACAACAACCCCACGACCAGAGCATACACATGTTACTTGGCTAGCCACAACACAATGTCCAGGATAGATTATATTCTCGTTTCCAGGGCGCTGCTGCCTAGGGTTACAGGCTCGGGGTTTGCCCCCAGGATCCTGTCAGACCCCTCCCCGTGCTGGATGATGGTGTCTCTTCGGGTGGCCTCCCCTGAGCACCTGTGGAGACTTAACCCCCACTGGTTGTCAGTCCTCACGGACCATGAGTCCATAGAGAGAGAACTGCTCTTCTTTTTTGATGGACTGCAGGGGCCCTATACTCTTAATTCACACTGGGACGACTTTAAAGCGCACGCCCGCAGGCTATTATCCGCCAGAATAAATAGGCATAAAAGTGTTTCTACAGCTATACTGTATGTAACGTCAGACAAACTTCGAGATTTAGAAGCAGAGTATTCAGCCAGCCCAACCCCTGAAAATCTTGATAGAGTCAGACTTGCACACGGAGAAAGCTAAACAGCGTTTTTTTTTCTGCAGGCAGAGAGTGTATGAGCAGGGGGAGAGGGCGGGGAAACTGCTGGCATATCTGGCTCATTTGGATGATAGGCCGCCGGTTGTGGTTTCGCTTACTGACTCTAATGGATGTAGTATTACCGACCCAAGTCAAGTTGCAGCTAAATTTCAGCACTTCTATAGTAACCTCTATAGGTCTCAGGGAACCCACACACCTGAGGAATTGCGGTCCTATTTGGCCACTATTCAGTTTCCTCGGCTTAACCAAGAGCAGGCTAAACTATTAGATGCGCCTATTGTGGCAAATGATATTGCCGAGGTGATTGCCCAATTAGCCAAATCTAAAGCACCAGGTATGGACGGACTCCCTCTAGAATTCTATGCTACATACTCAGATATACTTGTTCCCAGGCTAAAGGCCCTGTATCAGTCCATCTTTACTACTAACATACTCCCTGAATCTATGCAAGAAGCCCAAATCATAGTACTCCCCAAAACTGGTAAGGACCCCCACTACCCTGAATCTTATCGACCAATTTCGCTACTGCAGGTGGATATTAAAATCCTTGCTAAAATATTAGCAAATAGGCTGAATGCTGTCATATTATCACTTATTCACAGGGACCAAACAGGGTTCATGCCAGGGAAGAATACGGCCATGAACATTAGACGATTGTACATGAATATTCAGGCGCATCACGATAACTCAGGAACCAGGGTGGTGGTGGCACTAGATACGGCCAAGGCCTTTGACTCAGTCGAGTGGCCCTACCTATGGGAATGTTTACATAATTATGGCTTTGGATCGCATTTCATAAAATGGGTGCAACTCCTTTATCAGACTCCCAAGGCAAGAATCTTTGTTAATGGGTGGCTCTCAGAGCGGTTTCCTCTAGAGAGGGGTACCCGTCAGGGATGTCCCCTCTCCCCCTTGCTGTATGCCTTGGCCGCTGAACCACTGGCTATCGCAATTAGAGCACACCCTGATATTCAGGGTTTGCGTCGGGGTAACACTGTTGATAAGATAGGCCTATATGCGGATGATACCATTCTATACTTGGCAGATCAGGGACCATCACTACAAACAGCGCTGCGACTTATTGAACGAATGGGTGGCTATTCGGCACTGCGCATTAATTGGGACAAGTCCCAAATTCTCCCCATAGATGTCTTCCCCCCCTGTGGTCACCCCACCACTGCCGCTCTCCAGAGTGTCCAGGATTAGGTACCTAGGAGTTGAGGTCACCAGGAGACTAACAGACTATACACCTCTGAATGTGGCACCATTGTTTGACATGATCAAACTCAAAACGCAAACGTGGGCTAGATTACCCTTAGGGGTGATGGGGCGTAGAAATATTATAAACATGATTATTTTGCCCAAAATTCTATATATGGTGTGGCACGCCCCTCTATACATTCCCTTAAAAATCTTCAAGCAAATGGAAGCTATTCTGAATTCCTTTGTTTGGGGAAGTGGTAGACACAAACTTGCTTGGCATATTTTAAAGAACCCGACGGATATGGGAGGTGTCTCCCTCCCAGATCTCCATGAGTATTACTTGGCCGCACAGCTCTCTCACTTATATCACTTCAATACCTTGGAACTTCAACGCTATAGGGCTTTAGTTTGCGACAAACCCGGGCACCCGGCGCATACACCACTTCAGTCAATCTTCCATGGGAAACAAACGCAAAAACAGACCGCGAGGTACAACTCGGGGATGTTAAAGCATCACCAACAGGTTTGGGAAATATCCCTTAAAAAACAGAATGTTGGGAAGTTTTATTCCCATACTCCACTGTGGCTTAACAGCCATATGCCAGAGCTAGCAGGGGTCCCTGACTCGGTGGTGTGGGTCAGACACGGAATAATATACCTGCACCAAGTCCTATCAGTCTCAGGGATTAAGCAGTTTCACGCACTTAGGCCCCATACACACGATAGAATTTATCCGCGAATACGGTCCAGCGGACCGTTTCCGCAGATAAATCCTCTCGAGGATTTCCGCGGATTTCTATGCGATGGCGTGTACACACTATCGCATTGAAATCCGCGCCGAAATCCTCTGGCGATGACGTGTCGCGCCGTCGCCGCGATTATGACGCGGCGACGTGCGCGACGCTGTCATATAAGGAATTCCACGCATGCGTCGAATCATTACGACGCATGCGGGGGATCCCTTCGGACGGATGGATCCGGTGAGTCTATACAGACCAGCGGATCCATCCGTTGGGATGGATTCCAGCAGATGGATATGTTCTGCATGTCAGCGAATATTCGATCTGCTGGAATCCATCCCAGGGGAGATATATCCGCGGAAACAGATCCGCTGGCGTGTACACACCATAGGATCTATCCGCTGAAACCCATTTGCTGGGATTTATCTGCGGATGGATTCTATGGTGTGTACGGGGCCTTAGAGAGGAATTCTCGCTCCCACAGCACTTAGTATTTAAACACCTGCAGCTCCGACATGCACTCCGAACCCAGCTACCATCTCTGGAGGTGGAGACAGAACCCCCGCCGGTGCTAGATATTGTTTTGGGGAGCGATCCCTCTAAACTTATTTCGCACCTGTACCGCACCATTTGACATCGGGGAACAGTAGCCGTTACTCAGAAGGCTAAGACGGCTTGGGAGAGGGACGTAGGCCCAATAGAGGGTGCAGATTGGGACGAAATATTGGAGGGGACCAAGGCTACATCACCTAAACTGTCAGACAGACTGACGCAACTTTACATTGTTCATAGAGCCTAGCTGACACCGCTGAGACTGGCCAAATTCCACCGCACACCCAATCCGACCTGTCGTCTGTGTCAGTCCACGAGTGCCACTTTTTATCATCTCATTTGGAGTTGTCCAAATATTCAGACTTACTGGACGCAGGTTGTCCGCTTTCTGCATGACAATATGGGATCCCCTGTGGTACTTGACCCTAAGCTGTGTATTTTGGGGCTGTTGCCTGACATAGAGGTGGATAAATATCACACAATTTTCATATCTGAAACATTATTTTTAGCTCGTAAAGTAATTGCCCAGAGATGGATGCAGGATTTGCCCCCCACTCTACGGATGTGGAAAAAGGCTGTTAATGACACTTTACCATTCAAGAAACTGATCTATACACACAGGGGCTCCACACAGAAGTATTCCAAGGTTTGGGACAGATGGCTAGAGGATGGAGAAACGTGTGTCTGATTGTGCCATATCTGGGGATTGTTCCATATTAAAATGCTCCTCTGTCCTCTTGAACATGTGAACGTAGGACCCGTGGTATCTAAGTAACCAAAGAATGAGCATGTATTTCAGCTTTTGACACTGTATTTTTATTGTCAAATGTATTTGACCTGTCTTGTAATATGTGCCTTAAATAAATAAAGTTGGTTTTTCCAAGTAAAAAAAAATTAGATTTTATGGCTGGTGCTACACTTTAAAAAAGTACCAGTTCAAAATTACAAACAGATTCTACTTAACAACAAACCTACAGTGCCTGTCTTGTTTGCACCGCCTGTATAATGCTGTTCAAAGTATATAGGGCCAAAGGGGTTTGCAATGACCTGGGGGGAGTGGGGGGAAACTCATGCTATTTTTCTCAATGATTTTCATCCATATTGCAGGGACCAGACATTACATTAAAGCCGCAAGCAGTTTTAAATTACTTTTTCTTATAGTAATCTCATTTTGTGAAGGGACAGTTCTAAACACGTACCACCTCACAGGCATATTATAGACACCCAGCAGGTACGATATTTAAAGGAATTTTTCATTTTTTCACTTTAAGCATCATTAAAATCACTGCTCCAGAAAAAACGACCGTTTTTAAAACTTTTTTTTCCATTGATACATGTTCCCTATGTTCCCTGGGGCAAGACCCGGGTTCTCAAACCCGTTTTCCGACAATAACTTGCATATTAAGCTTTAAAATTAGCACTTTTGAATTCTAACGTTCGAGTCCCATTGACGTCAATGGGGTTCGAAATGTTTGCGCGAACGTTCGGTCCGTTCGAAGGTTCTGGTGCGAACCGAACGGGGGGGGGGGGGGGGGACGTGGTGTTCGGCTCATCCCTATTTTGCAGTAGTACCTCAGTGTGCCAGATTATTGCTATGATATAAACTGTACTTTTACTGGTTCAAATCATACTGTAAATATAGAAGGTTGAGCTCTGATTATAGTAAAGTCTTTACATAATTACAGCTCTTTTAGGGTATGACACTTGTATATTCATAATTTGAAGTAAGGATTGTAATGGAGAACTAATCGGAGGAACATGCCCAGACTGTATCAACAAAGGTTTTTCCCAATTGTATACTATTTTGGAACATGTGATCTAGATAAGATCACATTATAGCTTATGGAAAAGTGATGATGGATTGGGGCTAACCCCCTTGATTTAATTGTCAATGGATTGGGGAGATATACATAATAGACAAAATCCATACTTATGTATAATATGTAGGACTTACCAGATGGATGTGGCTTCTCTAAAGATGATTTGAAATGATGATATATTTACAAAGATATATATATATATATATATATATATATATATATATATATATATATATATATATATATATATATATATATATATATATATATATATTTTATTAGAATAACTGTCCCAAAAGAATAGACACCCATCTTCCTGTTTGCTTGTAGATACCATTGTAAATATATATATATATATATATATATATATATATATATATATATATATATATATATATATATATATATAGTATTAGTATGAATAAAGTATGAATAAACAGTCTATAAATGGGAAATTTTATGCCAAGTATTTGTATTCTTTTTTTTGGGGGATATTATTTGTACTTTTTTTCAGATAATATTGACAAGATTATTGTTTGGTTTGTAAAAGTCCAAGGTCAGGGACTAGTGTTGGATATGTGATATTTTTTAATTCATTATTAATATATTTATTTTAAAAAAAGGCAAAAAGGTTACATTTTTAATTTCTTACTTTCCACTCCTAAACCCCATAATAAATTTCACTGTAATTTTAAAGTCTGTGACTATCTGCATTCACCCTAGTCTCTTTTGTCACCAAATGTCAATATTGGATGTGTAATCTTTTCATGTATTTCAAATATGGCAAAAGGTACATTTACTGGCCCTGTTTGGTTTTCACCATACACTGCTTTCTGTGGCTGTTTTCCACTGGATCATTGCTGTACAAAGGCGCTGCATGTTCAGTGCCTGAAATGTTCAGTGCCTGAAATTTGCATACACTTACAATCTATTAGCCGGATTCAGGTACAGTTACGACGGCGTATCAGTAGATACGCCGTCGTAACTCCGAATCTGCGCCGTCGTAACATTAAGCGTATGCTCAAACTGAGATACGCTTAAATGTTGCTAAGATACGACCTCCTACGCCGTCGTATCTTAGCTGCCTATTTACGCTGGCCACTATGGGGCGTGTATGCTGTTTTACGCCTAGAATATGTAAATCAGCGAGATACGCCTATTCACGAACGTACGCCCGGCCGTTGCAGTAAAGATACGCCATTTACGTAAGGCGTTTTCAGGCGTAAAGATAAACCACCAAAAAGATGGCACAGCCAATTTTAAGTATGGACGCTGGGACCGCGTTAAATTTTTCACGTTTTGCGTCGTTTGCGTAACTTGTCCGTGAATGGGGCTGGATGTAAGTTCCGTTCACGTCGAAACCAATGAGTCTTTGCGGCGTAATTTGGAGCATGCGCACTGGGATACGTCCACGGACGGCGCATGCGCCGTTAGTAAAAACCATCATTTACGTGGGGTCACAATGAATTTACATACAACGCGCCCACATCTTACACATTTGAATTAGGCGGGCTTATGCCGGCCCAGTTACACTACGCCGCTGTAAGTTAGAGCACAACTTATTTGTAAATACAGGACCTGCTGCTCTGACTTACGGCGGCGTAGTGTATCTGAGATACGCTACGCCCGCCTAAATCTATCTGAATCTAGCTATATAAGTTTGTGCCTACTACTGAAAAATGTTATAAATGCTAAATGATCACAGCTTCAGTTGATCCAAATTGATATAGAGTGACTCTCTTGGAATAAAAATATGGCAGATGCCGATGCTGACATCAGTATCCTGACTGTCATGCCAATGCATTTTATAGCTTTTTGAGTCAATACATTGGAACAAGCATAGCGATATTATATTCTGACATGTTTCTCAAACTCGTTTACAGCAAACTTGTTCCAGGTCTGTGACTCAAAAAGTATCGAGGCCAGACACAGCCAGGCAACTAGTTTTTATTTTTCAAAATGGAGTCCAACAATGACAGTCCCCATGCTTGTTTCATGACAGATTCCCTTTAAGTTTTAAGTTTTAAGTAGATGCAGGACAATTAGACCAGCAGATAATTTCATGTATCTTTTAGGGCCCATTTTGGTCTGATGAATGTTCCTAAATTTTGTCTGTAGACATCTGTTCATTATGAAAGGGCTCCCAATCCCTGCTGCACAGGAGGTTCTTCAACAAAGAAAGATGAGTGGGGACACTCAAAACTCTCAGGTGGACAGGAACAAAGGGCTAGATTCACAGCGGAGCTACGACGGAGTATCTCAGATACTCCGTCGTATCTCTCAGAGTATCTATGCGACTGATTCATAGAATCAGTTACGCATAGATAGCCCTTAGATCCGACAGGTGTAATTGTTTTACACTGTCGGATCTTAGGATGCAATACTGCGACCGCCGCTGGGTGGAGTTTGCGTCGTATTCCAGCGTCGGGTATGCAAATTAGCAGTTACTGCGATCCACAACGGATTTTCGCGTTCGGTACGTCGTCGCTAGTATAGTTTCCCGTCGCAATTTTAGTCGTCGTTTGACCTGCCCTAACTTTAGTCAGCACACGTATGTGCTGTTTAAAGTATGGCCATCGTTCCCGCGTCGAAATGTCAAAAAAATTTTGTCCGGAAATACGAAAGTACGCTACGCACGTCGTCGCCGTTCGAAAAAATGACGTCACTTCGCGCATAGCACGGCGGGAATTTCAAAACGGAGCATGCGCAGTCGGTCCGGCGCGGGAGCGCGCCTAATTTAAATGGCACACGCCCCTTTGAATTACGCGGGCTTACGCCGGAGGCTGCCAGCGTAAGTTTTCACGCAAGTGCTTCGTGAATCGATACGTTACGCCGCCGCTAGTCTACGTGAATCTGGCCCATAGTTGGGGATTTTGGCAGGGATATCAAACTGTTGGAATATCCAAGATATATATGTAAAACCAAGGGCTAGCTCAGTCCACTAAGGTCCAATTATAAAACATTTGGGTGGACTGATCCTTTTAATCACAGTGTGATATCTTTGAAGCTCTAATCCTACCTGCACCTTTAACCCTCCTTCCAACACCTTTTAATTTTCATACAGTACCTGAGCGATAACGTATTCACATTCTCCACTAAATCGATATCGTCTTCCATCAAATGTCTCAAAATTTCCATCTCCATAAACTTTACACACTCCCATAGGGACATCATGTTCACATTCCCATTTACGGTTCTTGCAGGTACTGTTTAAAAAAAAAAAGATGGGATTTCACATTTTTCTGTGGTTATTCTGTACTCATGGAAGATGTGTTGGTTTCCATACCAGGAACTTCTAACTTTCAAGTACAACCAGAACTGTGTTTAGCATATTGGCACTCGTGTGTCAGTGTCTAAAACAACAGAGAAGGGGGGGGTAGCATCAAGTTTCTAAATGTACAAACATAGGGCCTAATCCACAAAAACCCGGCGCAACATAATTTTTCCTATTTAAGTTACACAAATTCTCTACCTAGGTGCCCGATCCACAAAGCACTTACCTAGAAATTTTGAGCGGTGTAACTTAAATCCGTCCGGCGCAAGGCGTTCCTAATTTAATGGGGCGAGTCCCATTTAAATTAGGCGCGCTCCCGCGCCGACGTACTGCGCATGCTCCTGACGTCATTTTCCCGACGTGCTTTGCGCGGTTTTACATTGCGCCGGGTTTTGAGAATCGCGACGGGCGTAAAAAAAAAAAAACGAGTTGCGGCGGGGAAAAAAAAATGTAAAAAAAAAAATGACAGCGACGCGGGGTAGAAGGGTCTACTTTTACAAGGTGTAAACAGTTTAGGCCTTGTAAAAGTAGCCCTAATTTTGCGACAGCAAACTAATACTTACGGAGAAAAAACGAAGCGTGGATCTCCGTAAGTGCTAATTTGCATACCCGAAGCGGCATTTCGACGAGAAATGCCCCCAGCGGCGGATGCGGTACTGCATCCTAAGATCCGACAGTGTAAGTCCCTTACACATGTCGGATCTTCTGCCTATCTATGAGAAACTGATTCTGTGGATCAGTTCCATAGATAGAAACAGGGATACGACAGCGGGCCATATTCTCAAATAATTTACGCCGGCGTATCAGCAGATACGCCGACGTAAGTCCGATCCTATGTTTAAGTGTATTCTCAAACTGAGATACACTTAAACATGCCTAAGATACGACGGCCTGCGCCATTGTATCTTAGGCTGCAATATTTACGCTGACCGCTAGGTGGCGGTCAGCGTAGAATATGCAAATGACTAGTCACGCCGATTCTCTAATGTACGCTTGCCCGCCGTAGTGTTTTAACGTCGTTTCCGTAAGCGATACGCGGCGTAAAGATAAACATGCCCCCTAGGTGGCGTACTCAATGTTAAGTATGGCCGTCGATCCCGCGTCGAAATTTGAAAATGTAACGTCGTTTGCGTAAGTCGTCCGTGAATGGCGCTGGACGCCATTTACGTTACAGTCAAAACAAATGACGTCCGTGAGACGTTATTTAGCGCAATGCACGTCGGGCAATGCACGACGGAGCATGCGCATTACGATCGGCGCGGGAGCGCGCCTAATTTAAATGATCCACGCCCCCTACCAGGATCATTTGAATTTGGAGGGCTTGCGCGGGTGTACTTTACGCGACGCCGCCGCAAGTTTACAGGTAAGTGGTTTGGGAATCAGGCACTTGCCACTTAAACTTGTGGCGGCGTAACGTAAAGGACATACGTTCCGCCGCCTCAGATCTTTAAGAATATGCCCCAGCGTATCAGTAGATACGCCGGCGTATCCCTTTTGAGGATCAGGCCCATAGGGCCAGATTCAGATACAATTACGTTGCTCCACGGCAGCGTAACGTATCCCATTTACGTTACACCGCCACAGGTTTACAGCGTAAGTGCCTGATTCACAAAGATCTTACCTGTAAACTTGCGGCGGTGTAACGTAAATCCGCTCGGCGCAAGCCCGCCTAATTCAAATGGGGCGGGCACCATTTAAATTAGGCGCGTTCCCGCGCCGAACGTACTGCGCATGCTCCGTCGGAAAAATTACCCGACGTGCATTGCGCTAAATGACGTCGCACGGACGTCATTAGTTTAGACGTTAACATAAATGGCGTCCAGCGCTATTCACGGACGACTTACGCAAACGACGTGATGTTTTAAATTTCGACGCGGGAACGACGGCCGTCGAGATACGCGTCGTAAAATTAGGGCTACCTCCTAGGTGTTCTAAGCAATGTTCAGTATGGCCGTCGTTCCCGCGTCAAAATTTAAAACATCACGTCGTTTGCGTAAGTCGTCCGTGAATGGCGCTGGACGCCATTTACGTTAACGTCTAAACAAATGACGCCCGTGCTTCGTCATTTAGCGCAATGCACGTCGGGTAATTTTCCCGACGGAGCATGCGCAGTACGTTCGGCGCGGGAACGCGCCTAATTTAAATGGCGCCTGCCCCATTTGAATTAGGCGGGCTTGCGCCGAGTGGATTTACGTTACACCGCCGCAAGTTTAGAGGTAAGAGCTTTGTGAATCAGGCACTTACGCTGTAAACCTGCGGCGGTGTAACGTAAATGGGATACGTTACGCTGCCGTGGAGCAACGTAAATGTATCTGAATCTGGCCCCTAGGAGGTAGCCCTAATTTTACGACGCGTATCTCGACGGAAACGATGGAAATTTAGATCGACGGGCATCGCGGACGTTCGTGGATCGCCGGAACTAGTCATTTGCATATTCTACGCTGACCGCAATGGCCTCGCCACCTAGCGTCCGGCATAGAATTGCATCCTAAGATCCGACAGTGTAAGTCAATTACACCTGTCGGATCTTAGGGCTATCTATGCGTAACTGATTCTATGAATCAGCCGCATAGTTAGGACGGGCGTATCACAGAGACACGACGGCGTATCAGGAGATACGCAGTCGTATCTCTTTTGTGAATCTGGCCCATAATATTTTGTTTCCTTCTTCTATCCATCTCTGGATATTTGTAACTAATCTACACAAATTAGTTTATTTGAAAAGGATGGTGAAAAGAGTCAGAAAACTCTATATTTCAGAAAACATTAAACCATCACACCTTTGTTTCATGGTTTGTACTGTAAGCTTCTTCCAACAGCATTAATATAAAAAGAAAAAAAGAAAAAACAATTAAATGATACGAAATGGTCTATGGTTACTAGATGTATTCGCTCCATTTAAACCAGCAAAATGTCTTTTGTTAAATTCATCAACAAAGTGAAGCATAACTGCATGCATATTAATACACAGGACTACTACAGTGGCGGCTGGTGCTCAATATTTTGGGGGGGCGACAAACTACCACCACCACCCCACGCGGGACATGGACAGCGGTGATCATTCACACCACCAGCCCCCCCCAGCGGGAGATGGACGTGAATACGGCAATCAGATGCCTTACCTTGGAAGGCAGGGGGAAGCAAGAGCCAGGGCTGCTCTTTCCGCTTCTCCCAGGCCGGAGACACAAGGTAAGGTCCAAACACGTGTGTCCCAGCACATAGAGAAAATAGCATATAGAGAAAAAAATGAAGAAAACTCTCATGATGCAGTATCAAAAAAACCTCCAGTCTATTAAACCTTTAAATATACTCACAAATAAAAGTATACTCGTAATATCCAGTGCACCAGATGATTCACAGAGTCATAGCTAGTATACACTCATAGCTCCCTTAAGAATGAACTTCCATCAAGCGATGCTTAAGGGGTTGTAAAGGTACATTTTTTTTTCCTAAATAGCTTCCTTTACCTTAGTGCAGTCCTCCTTCACTTACCTCATCCTTCGATTTTGCTTTTAAATGTCCTTATTTCTTCTGAGAAATCCTCACTTCCTGTTCTTCTGTCTGTAACTACACACAGTAATGCAAGGTTTTCTCCCTGGTGTGGAGAAAGCCTCTTGAGGGGGGAGGGGGCGAGCAGGCGTGTCAGGACACTCTCTACTTTGCAGATATAGAAAGGAGCTGTGTGTTAGTGGGCGTCCTGACACTCCTGCTCGTCCCGTCCCCCCTCAAGAGGCTTTCTCCACACCAGGGAGAAAGCCTTGCATTACTGCATGTAGTTACAGACAGAAGAACAGAAAGTGATGCCGCGTACACACGATCATTTTTCAGCATGAAAGAAAACATTGTTTTTCAGTATGTCTAAAAAATGACGTTTTCCCAACTTCATCAATAAAACGACGTTGCCCACACACCATTGTTTTAAAAAAAATTATCTAGCAAGGCGCGATGACGTACAACGGCACTTTAAAGGGGAAGTTCCATTCGCCTTTTGGCTGCTTTAGCTGATTCCGTGTTAGTAAAAGACGATTTGCGCTTTTTTGTCTGTTACAGCGTGACGAATGTGCTTACTCCATTATGAACGGTAGTTTTACCAGAACGAGCGCTCCCGTCTCATAACTTGCTTCTGAGCATGCAAGTTTTTTTTCCGTCGTCGGACCCAATCGCCGATGGAGTCCCGCGATCGGTCCCCGGAGCTGAAGAACGGGGAGAGCCGTGTGTAAACACAGCTTCCCCATTATTCACTGTGGCGGCGTCATCGATCGTGTGATCCCTTTTATAGGGGGACACAATCGATGACGTCACACCTACAGCCACACCCCCCTACAGTTGTAAACACACTTGAGGTCACACATAACCCCATCAGCGTCCCTGTGGTTAACTGCAACTGTCATTTTCACAGTAAACAATGCATTTTAAATGCATTTTTTGCTGTGAAAATGACAATGGTCTCAAAAATGTGTCAAAAGTGGCCAAAACTGAGGAAAAAAATATTTTTTTTATATTTTTGGGGGATATTTATTATAGCAAAAAGTTAAAAATATTGAATTTTTTTTTAAATTGTCGCTCTATTTTTGTTTATAGCGCAAAAAATAAAGACCGCAGAGGTGATCAAATACCACCAAAAGAAAGCTCTATTTGTGGGAAAAAAGGACGTCGCACGACCGTGCAATTGTCAGTTAAAGCGACGCAGTGCCAAATCGCCAAAAAGTGGCCCGGTCGTTAACCAGTAAAATGGTCCGGGGCTGAAGTGGTTAAGATAAAAAAAACTTCTGTCTGCAGCAGCCCCCCTAATACTTACTTGAGCTCCATCTGGATCCAGCAATGTTGCAAGAGAAACTTGTATGCCCGGGACTCTCCCTCCTTATTGGCTGAGACAGCGGCAAAGTGCCATTGGCTCATACTGCTGTCAATCAAAGTCAGTTAGCCAATGAGGAGAGAGAGAGAGAGGTGGAGGCAGGCCACAGCTCCATATCTGAATGTACACAGGAAGCTGTGGCTCAGCTCGGGTGCCCCATAGCAAGCTGCTTCCTGTGGGGCTCTCAACAGGAGGGAGGGGCCAAGAGTGCCAGCGAGGGACCCGACAAGAGGAGGATCTGGTTTGCTCTGTACAAAAACACTGTACAGAGCAAGTAAGTTTGGCATGTTTAGTATATTTCGGGTTCTAAAAAATTACGTTTTTAAGGGTCTAGAAAAAACAATGTTTTTTTCAACCCGATCATTAAAATGGCCTTGCCTACACACAATCGTTTTTAATGACATAAAAAAAAAATTTTTAGAACCTGAAAAACAGTCGTGTGTACGCGGCATAACATCATGCTGAAATTGAACCTGACCCCAAAACGTAACCAGACCCGTTTACCCTAAAACACTGCTAAACTTCAGAGTTTATACTTAAAGGAAACTTTTACTGAGGAAAACACCTAGATCTGTTAAGCTGCTTATGAAAATTCTAGTTTTCTGTATGTCTCGATACAGAACTTTTCGTCACTGACCTGGATCATGTTTGAAGCAAGGAGGGTTGGAGTAAAGTTGAAACTCCTGACCTGTTTACTTGTTCCAGGTCAGAAACAAAGTGCTAAAGCCAATTGATCAGCATGACAAGCAGGCAAATTGCTTTTTCAGATAATAAGGTCTTCTTTCTTCAACAATACTTTTAACCTTCCTAACGCTATAGATTACAATAAGCTAAGCTTTACCATGCCATACAATTTGCATCCCAGTGCTTACAGTGACAATATCATGGCTCTGAAAAAGAAGTGTGATATATGTAAAATGAACAAAGAAGAACTTTGAAACTTCTGCCTGTATTGAGTTAATATTACGTACCACATGTTACATCCAATCGTGGTTGTTTGCATGTGCTCATATACAACGTTATTGAACATACAAGAGCAGCTGTCCATGGAAACACATCCTCCTTTTCCATCAGCTAACAGGTTGTCGGGACAAACACAACCCGACAAACATTCAACGCTATACTGTTAGATAAAATAAACAGACATTTGGACACAGATGAATTGTTAGTTGAGCAAAGAAATGTTCAAAAACAAAAATGCAGAAAAATATGGAAAAACAAAACTTTGCACTCAAAATATTTCTGAAAACCCAATACAATTCAGTGAAAAGAATGAAACTAGAACCAGAGAAGACCACACAAGTTATAGAACCCAGTCATGTGGTCAAAATAGGTCAATGATGTGACAATCATACTCTCCCCTTATGTGAAGGGCAGGAATGTTCTGACTGCAGCTGACAGCTTCCTTCCAGGTTTAGACCAAACTGAAGCTCATTCGTAGTCACCAATCATTATGGTACACTTTGTGTGGTGCACATTCTTTAGCCCACAGGAAACTGTGCCTACTATAAAATGGCAGTTGGATGTGAATCCCGACACAGGCTAAAAGCTACCAGTCTTACCCTAGCCACAACTGGTTTCCAATGGATAATGGCTTTACTTAAATCTGTAGCTAAAATGTTTTTGCTTCATTTGGGTAGTAACATGTTGTAAATTGCAATGTTTATAATAATAATAATAATAATAATAATAATAATAATAATATCATCATGATGTAATCTTTTTCTGAGATTAAAGCGATATTAGACCCGCAAGAAAATGTAATAGCTTGCAATTTCCCAATCCCTAGATGTGGTGGTAGCCTGAGAGTCCTTTTTTTCAACTTTCTTTAACACACGGTACCAAGCTTTCCAGCAAATGTGGACATTTTAAGGGTTGAAACAAACCATTTAACACTGACAGGGGTGCTTACAATGGTCAGCTTTTATTCATTTATGTAAAACCTCTACCCCCCCCCCCCAAAAAAAAAACGTACTGTTACTGCTTAAAAAGTGTTGGAATTTGTGTTTAATTTGTTAGCCAAGTCCTTCTAAATCTCCACTCAACACTACATCCTTCCACCCTCAGACTGACAATGCTGCTGTCCAAAAACACAAATACAGCCACCACATTTAAGGGTTGGTAAGCTGCAATATCTTAATTTTTTTGTTTTTGGTTCAAGTCCGCTGTAGGGAGCTGGAACCCCCATTGGACATAATGTTCCCCCCACCCCATTGAAGATTTATTCTCTTCAGTTTGGTCCATCCATTCTGTCATTTAAAGTAGAACTATAGGCAGAACTGTATTTTTGGATAGGGTAAGGGAGGCTTATAATCCCAGTAAGGTTTACTTTTTGCCATCTTTGTCCCATTAGAGATTTACCTTCACTTCCTGTCCCATAGCTAAACAGGAAGTGAGTAGAAATCCCAGTAAACTAAGGAAATCTCTTGGGGAGAGGCTTTTAGAACTAGGACCCCATTGGAAGATTTCCCCTTTATTATCTTTCTTTCACCTTCAGTGATAATGGTAAACAGGACAAATAGAGAGGGTGAATCTTTATAATGGGGACACAGAGAGCAATATAAACTGACAGGTGTCCTAATCCCTCTCCACTCTACCCCCCCCCCTCAAAAAAAAAGGTCACCTTTAGCCTAGGTTCACACTGCTGCGAATTCAAAATCGCGGTAAAATGCGCGATTTTGCCGCGATTTCGGCCGCAATTTAATGTAAATCGCGGCCCGAAATCGCAAAAAGTAGTACAGGAACTACTTTTTGAAATCGCAGATGCGGCGTCGCACTGATTAGGACAGTGCCATTGCCGACAATTGCCGCCGATTTGAGATGCGATTTGACATGTCAAATCGCATCTCAAATCGTTCCAAATCGTACCCAGTGTGAACCAGGGCTGAGTCATACTTTATTGTTTATTTATTAATTTTGATGTGCCTGGGTTTTTAGTACAGTATTTAGTAAAAACGAATGAGTGTGGACAGTAACAAGTTTTGATAAAGGTAGAAACATAAATTATGCATACTGACAGATTTTTACTCATAGAAAAATATCTAAGAAGGCGATAGACACATCAGAGATATTATCCTGCCCAATGTAAAATGTATATTATACTCACGCAGTCAATATCTAATCTTTGACAGCTTTGTAAACATTCAATCCCAGTGGCGCCGGGAGGTTCCAAAGAGCAATTGAAGTAGACCATAGGTGGTTTACAATCTGAAAAGGTAAGAGAGGCACATCAGGACTACTATTTTTTCCTTATTGATTAGCAAAGTTTTTTTTTACTATAATTCTATTTTTTTTTTTCAGATGTAAAATCAAAGAGGTTACAGTGATATGGGCTAAAATAAATCAAAGCACCCTCCAATACAATAGTGCAATGTACAACAGAGCTTTAGAGCCACTGTAGGTAGCTGCATAATTGCAAGTCACTGCCATCAGAAATCAAAAGAACGTGGGGTTTATTCTTCATTTAAAGTGTATCTATACCAAAAACTTTTTTTATCAGCTTTGTAGAGTGGAGAAGGAATACAACTCCTGTCAGATTTTACTGCCATTGGAAGCTCCAATGTAGACTTGTTCACTTCCTGTCTGGTTAAAAGGTTGTCCTCAAGCTAGGAAGAAAGGGGGGATCTCTCTTTTTTTCTTTAAGGCCCCATACACACGAGGGGATCTCCGCTGGAAACAGTCCGCCGGACCATTTCCAGCGGAGATTCTTCCTCCGGATTTGGATCCGATGGCTTGTACTCACCATCGGATCAAAATCCGCGTGGAATTCATCCGCGGTGACGTGTCGCGCCGTCACCGCGATGATGACGCGCCAACGTGCGCGACGCTGGAATGTAAGTACTTCCACGCATGCGTCGAATCATTACGACGCATGCGAGGGAGGGGAGCGGACGGATTGATCCGGTGAGTCTGTACAGACCACCGGATCAATCCGCTGGACCCGATTCAAGCGGATAGATTTCTTAGCATGCTAAGAAATTTATATCCGCTTGAAATCGATCCGGCCGAGAAATCTCCGCGGATAAATATCCGCTAGGCCGTACAGACGACCGGATTTGTCCGCTGGAACTGATCCGCGGATCAATCCCAGCGGATAGATCCGGTCGTCTGTACGAGGCCTAAGTAGTGGAACTTCTGTCAGCTTTTATTGTTGCCTGTTTCTGTGTTGCAGATTTCCCCATATTTATGGACTTGAAAAGGTTATCCTCAAGACAGGAAGAAAGACAAAATCTCTCTAACAGTCCTGAAAAGCAGTAAAACCTGATTGCAGTTCTGATCTTTTCTCATTCCACCAAAGTACAAGATCTGTTTTGGGTTTAGATTAGCTATTTATTCCAAACTGCATACGGCTGTTTCAGGCTATAAACTTATTGTCATTGGAGTGAGAAATGCAGATAGCTTCTGGTTATAGAATTATTTTCTGTCTGTACAGAACAAAAAGAAATGGTACATTATGTGCCAGATACATGTTTTTTTTTTGATCAAAAAGGTACATATACAACAACAATTTCCAATGCACAAGCGGATAATAGACCCGTTTAAATGTACAGCATACATATATAGACATTTGCCCTTCATGCCCCCCACAACCATCATCTTCCATAATCCACCAGTTACTATTCCATCCCCCCACGACACAAATCAACTCAGTTCACACACCATAACGGCACCCATTACATTTCCCCCTACAGACATCTCAAAAGTCTGGTCATGACAAGCTCCCTGGGGCTTAAACCCGGCGTATCCAGCCACCTTGACCATATCCGTTCAAACCTGCCCAGACACCCCCTATGCTGGTATATACAGTATATTTTTCCATAATTAGAGTGTTCCCCACAGGAGTAAAAGTGTAGGATAAAGTGTAGCGCTTAAGTCATATGTGTCAATACGATCAACATATGAATGTGTAAATCACAAGTATAAACAAATAAAATTATAACACACTGCATGTGAAAATAAATAATATATATATATGCATATAAAGTCCATGCAATACTATTCCACCAACTGGATGATGAAATGTTCAATACATGAAAATATCCAAGTGCGGCATAATACAGTCCATATAAATGGATTTCACCACGTGAAGATGAATAGATGTGTGCATAGAAAGTTTTTCGTCTTTTAGTGAAAATAAACCACCACCACTAAAAATGGGGGCTTACCAGAAAAGGTGGACTTGTAGTGACATATGTCACAACAAATCGAAACAGGCTTATAAGTGCGGTTCTCAATCGTGCAGATAGAAGATATGTAGATATACACTTCAAGTGGTCTGCTGAATGTGACCCCAGATGACGTGTTGGTACACGAAACGCGTCGGGTCGTCTCCACTGCCGCCTCACCTATGTATACATGCGTGATATCTACAGCTTACATGTGAGTGTACCTGCTGCTTTAATAAATTATATTTTAACGAAATTGGATTACACTATGTGGCCACTTTTCTCTCATATCTTATCTTGCTAAACAATTTTTTTGGAGCGATAACGTTGAGGAACTTCCCTTTCCAGCGTATGTTGTCCCATCTGTCGAGCTAACATCCAGCAGACCACTTGAAGTGTATATCTACATATCTTCTATCTGCACGATTGAGAACCGCACTTATAAGCCTGTTTCGATTTGTTGTGACATATGCCCCTGGACTGGAACCACAACCCCCAAGAAGGAGAGGGTGCAGAGGGGGAAGCAAAAAGAAAAAGGCCAAATTAGGTGAAGGAATCTTCAACCTAACCACCATTGTATTTTCACAGGAAGAGCTACTGGTCTTAGATAAAGGAATTAAATTTGCACCCAGTAAAGCCTTCAATGGATTTGAAACATTTATAGACTTGCAAAAGTTTATAAGAAAATTAAACCTAAAAAAATATTTTGGAAGTAAAAGTGGAAACATAAAAGAAACAGAGACTCCAGAATACACGCATAGTCAACTAAAAAACAAATCAACCTTTAACCCCCAAAATAAGCTCCAACCACCATATAGAGGTTTTTAAGAAAATGGTGGAAAAAGAAATAAGAAACATCAAACCACAAAGGAGCTCTAAGCAGGATAGAATTTGGCAAGGAATAAAGAAACTAGAAAAACGGAAAGACATAGTTGTCAGGCCTGCGGATAAGGGGGGGGCCTGGTCATACTAACCAAGGAAGATTATGCAAATGAACTCAATAGGTTAGTCAGTGACACCACCACCTACCAACTATAAAAGAAAAACCCCAACAAGGAACTCAAATCTAAACTCAGAATTTTTCTAAATAAAGGGATAGCTGACCATATCATAAACAAAAAGGAGGGAAGATATATGTTACCCAAGGCTCCCAGAATCCCGGTAATATACCAGGTTCCGAAGATACATAAAAACAAATCTAAACCCCCGGGACGCCCAATCATCAGCGGCATAAATTCGGTACATTCCCGGTTGGGGGAGTACTTAGATGTGTTCCTACATCCACTGGTAGCAGGAGGAAACTCCTTTATTAAAGACAGCAAGGATGTTATTAACACGCTCACACAGGTTTCAGTTAAAGACTCCACGCTGCTGGTAACTATAGACGTGGAGTCTTTATATACCAACATAAAACAAATTGATGCACTGGCAGCAGTAGCATGGGCCCTAAAAAAACATTCGAAGCTCAAATTAAAACAGAGAAGATTCATTCTAGAAGGTTTAAGAATGGCCATGAAAAACAACTTCTTTTGGCATGACCACAGGTACTACAGCCAAATAAAAGGTGTAGGGATGGGGAATAAGTACGCCCCAAGTGTGGCAAATATATTTCTGGACAAATGGGAAAGTGAAGAAATTTTTGGGAGAAGCTGGCCGCAAATCCAGGTATATAAACGGTTCATTGATGACATCCTGATTGTATGGGAGGGGAGCCATGAGCAATTGAATGGCTTCATTGAACATATTAGTAATAACAACTATGGAATTAAATTTACCACCAACATCCAACCTGAAGTAACACAGTTTTTGGATTTGGAAATATTTAAAAACGGGAAAGAACTCCACACAAGAACGCACTTCAAGGAAACGGATCGCAACAGGTATATACCGTATGGCAGCTGCCACCACCCCCAGTGGAAACGGGCTATACCAAAGGGGCAGTTTATCCGAATTAAACGTAACTGTAATTCTACAGAAGATTACCAGCTGCAAACCAACATCCTTATCAACAGATTTGTTGAGAAAGGATATGAGAGAAACAGGTTGGAGCAAACAAGATCAGAAGTAGAATCCATGAACCGTACTGATATGTGCAAAAACAATAAGGATATGGACAGCCGCACTCCAGTAACTTGCTATGATTAAGCATTGACACTCAATGCGAAACGCGTCAGCTGTTTATCCCACTGTGTGCTGATACCTGTAGTGCATTTTTTCCTGTACCCAATAAAGGGCACGTCTTTTTTCAAGTTACTGGAGTGCGGCTGTCCATATCCTTATTGTTTTTGCACATCCTGTGCATTGCCAGCACCCATCTGCTTCTGAGTGGACATCAATTACCCTAGTGAGCTCACCTGGAGCGGCAGCTCTCTTACCTGTTAACCGTACTGATATGCTGAAGGATAAGGAATGAAAACCGCCAGAGAAAAATGATGTGACCTTTGTGACGGGTTTCAGTGCGGATTATTTAGCGGTTGAAAAAATGATTACCAAACACTGGCCCATCATTATGGGAGATGCAGATCTCAATAGAATCCTACCTGCCAAGCCAAAATTCATCTACAGGAGAGCTAGAAGGATCAGGGATACCCTAGTAAAAAATGTACCGGACCCACCCAAAAAAATTACCACATTCTTTGACCAGAAGGGTTTTTATAGGTGTGGGAAGTGTAAACCATGCCGCACCACAAAAGGACCTAGGAAGGTCAGCCATTTTCAATCCCATACAAATAACAAAGAATTCAAAATAGAGAAACTCATCACGTGCAGCAGTACGCATGTCACCTATGTGCTGGAGTGTGAATGCGGACTGCATTATGTGGGTAGAACCACCAGAAAACTGTCAATACGCATGGTTGAGCACATTAGAAATATAAAAAAGGGGTTCATTCACCACAGTGTTTCGTTGCATTTCAGACAAAAACACAATAAAGACCCTAGCAAATTAAAAATTTATGCCATTGACAAAATAGAACAAAATTGGAGAAATATAAACATGCGCAGGGAAGTCTCACGCAATGAAACAGAATGGATTTATAAAATGGACACACTCAAACCAAAAGGAATGAATGTGGAATTAGATGTTAATTGTTTTTTGGAGGACTACTACCGTGTTTCCCTGAAAATAAGCCTGGGTCTTATATTAATTATGCCAACAAAAGACACAGTAGGGCTTACCATGTAATGTGCTGTCTTCTCTCCATCTCGCCCTCCCTGCCTGTCAGGAATACCCAGTGTGAACCGAGTTAAAATGCTTGTACAATCCTATAATCCACTCTATTACAGTAGTATATAATGTACAATGTGTGCGTTTCTGTAATATAATTGTGCCAAATACATTTGTTCTAGTGCCGCTCTGCACGTCTGTTACCCGCCGGAGCTCTCTTCCCCGCAATTATATTACAGAAACACACACATTGTACATTATATACTACTGTAATATAGTGGTTTAGAGGATTTTACAAGCATTTTTAACTAGGGCTTATTTTCAGGGTAGGGCATATATTGCAGCCCTCCTGGAAAATAATGCTAGGTCTTTTTTTCAGGGTAGGTCTTATTTTTGGGGAAACAGGGTAGTAGAGGCTCTTACACTAATTAATCTGAGAGTATAGATCCACATTTATTCTTGTTTCCAAATCTACATAATCTATATGCTTCCGGAATATCACAGCACTTATAGTATTTAATTTTTAATTTTTATTTCACATTTCCATGTTTTAAATTTTATTATATAAAATATGTAGCTATTTATATAAAATATGTAGTTCAAACTACACAGATAAGGTTCTTTGAAAGTTCGGGGTTTAAAGTAATGAACTACACCGTGATTTTTGATATGCAGTTTGTAAAGTGTCTATGACAGTGTCAGGCACAGACGCACACAGCAAGTGAGGGCTATTTACAGGTTCCAACATGGCCGATTGGGCACTTCCTGTGGAACCAGTAAGGCAATCCAATATCCCACACTATACATAGCACATGCCAGACACTAAGATGGCGGCGTGAGCACATCCGGTTCCTCCGTACTTCCGGTTTACTCTGGAGACAAGGGAGGTAAAGAAAGGGAGATGCCGATGGCGTTGTTGCGCCAGCGAGGGAGGGGGGATCATGGCGCAGCGGCGCATAGTAACTGCCCCTGTAAAAACACCAACTTTGTCCCATGAAACATGAGATTACAGGCACTACTGGCTAATATCCAGCAGCCAAGATGGCGGCTGTGGAACTTCCGGTTTAGCCAAGATGGCGGTGAATCCACTTCCGGTTTTGCCAAGATGGCGGCGAATCCACTTCCGGTTTCGTTATTCCATGTAATTAGGCATAGGGTATAAATACATTAACATTATGAACATCCACCAGCTTTCCTGATGACGCAAATCTGCGAAACACGTAGAAGCTAGGTGGACAACGCAAGAGGGAGTGCATTTTGATCTGTGGGACTACAAGTGCAGCAGGAGCCAGGCACGCAACCTAACGATAAGCTGGTGAGCGGCTGTCAATAGACTGATACTGCCAAAGACACCTGGTGCTGGTCTTAAAGCACCTCCCTTGTGAGTAGTTTGATTTTAATCTTTTAAATAAACACAATTTTTTATACATACTATACCATGATGAGCTCCCTGGTTTTTTTGAGGCATTGAGGAATACCATGTGAGGATACATCCATCGGTCATAAAGGAATAAGCTTTCGGCCTATTGCCAGCTGGGGTCTGGTGAGTTTGCATTGCAGCAGATGGTGGTGGTAGCACTTGTTTCTGTCGGGTGGAAGAAAAGTAGTAGCACCCTATATGCATGAGACATAGCACCAGGACTCATCACTACATTACCTTCTGATTGGACTTTAACTGTGAAGTTGTGTTTACCCATGCCGTTTGGGATGTGTCACAATATGATTGCACACGAATTTTGATACACACATTTTTTGCACATATGTTATGATATAGCACTTTATATATATAAGTATATTCTGGTTTATATTTGTTTATAGGTAAACATTTCTTATAGCACTGTCTACAATGCACAGGCTCTAGAGGGTTGGACATTGTTGGCTTTCACACATTTTTGATATTGTCACTCCATTTATTTTAATCCAAGTTTGATGGCACAGTAGAGGTACATAATAACACGCAAGTGTATATGTTCACGAAAGCTGGTTATTATTATTTGCTATTTATTTATTCAGTTATCCATAGTGACCTATTACGCACATCACTGTGATAGAGTCAGCACTATATTATCACATCTGAGTATAGATGAGCATATATTTTGGGTTTAAGGGGAAAAAATATTTTTGTGGCATCACACATTTAGACCAGCGCAGTAACACTATATTTTTCTGCTTTTTCATTTAAACCTTCCTGAAGGTTTACACAGTACTGCAGCAGGCCATTATAATTTATTATTCATTATATATTTGTTTGCGCCGGTGACAACTACTACTTTTTTAGTCACAGGGAGAAGGACACATAGCTGCAGCTGTACCCAAGCCGCACATCCCACTCGGAGGCTCCTGCCCCATCATGGATGGCTCACATAGCTTACCTCATGGTGTGCAAGGGCTACATGCCCAGTCTAGGACTTCCGTGGCTACAGGCCCATAATTCACACATAGATTGGGGCACGGAAGAGATATCTTTCCCTTTCGCTTATTGTCCCCAACATTGTCTTGTTATAAGGAGTTTTAAATCAGCCATTTGCCTGACAATTCAACCTACTTCTAATGAACATCAGACTGTCCCTCCAGCATACCAAGAGTTTATGGACATGTTTTGATAAAAAGAAAGCAGACAAACACTCTCCATATCGGCTTTATGATTGTTTTATTGAATTAATTCCCAGAGTTGAAATCCTGTTTGGCCGAATATTCCCCCTATCAGAGGTCGAGTTAGAAGCTTTACGAATTTATATCGGTGAAAACCTTGAGAAGTGCTTTATTTGCCCCTCCTCATCCCCGGCCAGAGCTGGAATATTCTTTGTTGAGAAGGATGGCACCTTGAGACCTTGTGTAGATTATAGAGCTCTCAACAAGATTACCATCAACAATCTCTACCACTTCCCCTAATTTCTGAACTCTTCCAGAGGTTCCGAACTGCCCATATTTTCACTAAACTGGACCTACGAGCAGCCTATAATCTTGTACGAATACAGGAGGTGGACAGGTGGAAGACAGCTTTCAGATCTAAATTTGGGCATTTTGAGTACCTCATCATGCCATTTGGACTCTGTAATGCCCCAGCTAATTCCCAACATTTGGTAAATTTAATTTTTAAGGAATATCTTGACAACTTTATGATTGTCTATCTTGATGACATCCTCCTCTTCTCTGCCACATTGGAACATCATCAAAAACAATGTAAAGAAGGTACTTTCAACTCTGAAGGAACACAGACTTTATGTAAAAGCAGAGAAGTGCAATTTTGAAAGACCGATTGTTCAGTTCTTAGGATTTGGCCCCGCCCCGCCCTGCTGAGAAAGTTGCTACAACGTAACGCGTACGGGGGAAGGAGCCTGAAGTCGCTTGCTGCCATCTCTGAGAAGACACATGTTGTGTGAAATTCCTTTCTGCCGTTTTCCCTTTTGGGCCAATGTGAGTAGCCTGTTAATGCCTTTTTAATAAACCTAAGCCGTTTTTAAAGCAGAGAGCACTTAGATCTGTTTTTTCTCTTATCCTTGATCTCAATGCTGCCGAGCCTAAGAAGTTTGAAATCCACATATTGCACCAATCTGTCTATCGATTTCTGCTGGTATGACTGACTGGTAAAACAGGGGTCCATAACTTAAGGTGAGAGTAGCCATTCTTAATGGTGGAGGGATCACTTTTTTAAAGTTAAAGTCACCGGTGAAGATTTGGAGTGGTTGTCACCCTATTCCTTTGGAATTTTTCACTTTTTGAACTGTTTTTTTTGCATTATTTATGCACCATTCATGATTAATTTGTTATTGGTATAACAACTGTGTTTTGCACTTTAGTTTAATTGTATTTATATTGTGCTGCACTATTTCCTATACATTTTAGTTCTTAGGATTTGTCATCTCCACTGAGGGAATTGCAATCGATCCACAAAAGGTCAAGGCAATTCTGGAGTGATCAGCACCTGTAGATAAGAAGGGTGTCCAACGATTTATTGGTTTTGACAATTTCTTTAGAAGGTTTGTGAAGGGATTCTCTGCTATAACAGCACCCATTACCCAGTTGACTGGCCAGCAAGTTCGGTTTCAGTGGCCCCAAGAAGCCCTATTGTCCTTCGATAAATTGAAGAAGTTGTTAATTTCCCAAGAGACCATCTTGGATTGCAGGAAGAGAGGAAGACAAGTAAAGTACCTCATAAAATGGAAGGGTTACCCTCCTGAGGACAATTCCTGGGAGCCTTCAAATAATATACATGCTCCACAACTAATTCAGGCCTTTCACAACAGACATTCCGCAAGACTGGCCAGGTTGGGCAGACAATTATGGGACAATTATGCCCATGGCAGACAATTATAGGCGGGTTCCTGCTGGCATGCGTGGTAGAATTGCGGTTTGGCGCATGCGGGTGCACGACGGAACGGGACGGCGCGGGCCCGTACACGGTGGCGCACACATAGCATGACAGACACAATTCCATGATGGCCTATAAAATGTTGCCTAGGACTCTCTCTCTTTGCTGGATTGTCTTCAGCTCTCCCTTAGTTCCTGAACCTGCACCAATTTCCTGTTGTCTTGCTGTAGCCCGGATTGTTCCTTGGCTTACTCTGATCTTCTCCTGGCTCTGACCACGGCTTACCCTAAGGACTACTATTCTGCCTAATCTGCCTGCTTGCTTGTGCATGACCCTGGCTTATCCTAAAAACTACTTTTCTGCCTAACCTACCTGCTTCCCTGTGTATGACCTTGGCCTGTTTAAAAGACTTGTTTCTATCTAAATACCTCTGCTACCGGTGTGTGACCCCAGCCAGCCTCAGAAACGTTTCCATTTCCTACACCAGTCTACCTACCCTAGTATGATCACTGGTGTTGGATCCTCGGCCAGGCCTTTTCTGACATCCCTGGATAACCTACGCCCTGTATCCTGTCCACACTCCTTAACCACTTAAGCCCCAGACCATTTGGCTGGCCAAAGACCAGAGCACTTTTTGCAATTTGGCACTGTGTCAATTTAACTGACAACCTTTATCGCTGGCTCTTGGAAATTTGCTTGGCCGACTACCCGATCCGGTTACTGAACTCTGGCTATGTTTTGACTACGCTTACTCTGTTTACCTTTTTATTTATATTTTTTAAACAAGTGTGATTTAACTGTACTTCTGTCTCGGTCTGATTTATGGTTTCTGACGAGGGGATAGTTTTATGGCATTTTTTTTTTTACTAGTAATGGTGGCGATCAGCGATTTTTATTGTGACTGTGACATTATGGCGGACACATCGGACTCTTGATGCCATTTTGGGACCATTGTCATTGATACAGAGATCAGTGCTATAAAAATGCACTGATTACTGTAAAAATTACACTGGCAGTGAATGGGTTAACCAGTAGGTGTCCTAGGGAGTGCTTCTAACTGTAGGGGGATGGGTTATGTGTGACACGACACTGATCACCGCTCCCCATTGCAGGGAGCTGTGATGGGTGTCCAGTCACTACAAAGAATGGGGAAATGCTTGTTTACATCAGTATTTTTCTGTTCTCCCTCTCCTTGAGACGATCGCCGGCTTCCCCGCGGATATGGCCGGCAGTGCACACGCCCAAAATGCTGCATCTTAAAGGGGACGTACAGGTACGGCCATCTACCCAGCCGTGCCATTGTGCCGACGTATATCGCCGCACGCTGGCCCTTAAGCGGTTAAGGATTGCTTGCAGTGATCATCTGTTCACCTGCACATCCTGCTGGCAACCCATGCTTCTTTGAGCATTATACCCTCTGTTCCAACTTTAGGGGTACACTGTGCTCAGCTGCAAGGGGAGCCACTCTCAGAATCTTGGCCTCAATTAGGTATCCTGACACATGTACTGTATTCAACTAATGTTAATCTGTTATGATCTGCACAACTTTTCAGGATTAAAAAGCTTTGTATGATCTGCAGGATGTCATGTGGATCGAGTTACTGTCTGTTAATTCTACTGAGACCATAAATTACAGCTATCTTGCTACAACTGGATCAGTTATACTGGAAGTGCTTAGTCTTGAGAGGCATAACAACCCTGGTGACTCCCAGGGATGCCCTCACTATGGAAGGATTTCTTTTGCACTTCCTGCTTTGGCTATGGGACAGGCAGGGATCGGGAAATTCCACTTCAATGGGACACAGATGGCAAAGAACGCTTACGCTTACAAGTTACAAGTGTTAACATACAATGCCTTGAAAATTATTCATACCCATTGAAATGTACAGATTTTGTCATGTTACAACCAAAAATCTAAATATATTCTATTGGTATTTGATGTGATAGACCAACACAAAGTGACACATAATTGTGAAATGATAAATGGTTTTTAATTTTTTTTTACAAATAAAAATTTCAAAAGTGTGGTGTACATTTGTATTCAGCCCCCCGAGTCACTACTTTGTAGAACCACCTTTTGCTGCAATTTCAGCTGCAAGTCTTTTTGCGTATGTCTCTACCAGTTTTGCACATCTAGAGAGTGAATGTTGTGCCCATTCTTCTTTGCAAAATAGCTCAGGCTCTATTAGATTGAATGGAGAGTGTCTGTGAACAGCAATTTTCAAGTTTTGCCACAGATTCTCAATTGGATTAAGGTCTGGGCTTTTATTGGGCCATTCTAACACATGACTATGCATTAATTTAAACCATTCCATTGTAGCTCTGGCTGTATGTTTAGGGTTGTTGCTTCTCCAGAGCTACCACACTCTTGGCTGCTTCTCTGATTAATAGAAATGTGCATTCGTTTTCGTCTGAATACATTTTCGTCTGAATTTCAGGTATTTTCATTATCGTTTTAACAAATGATAACGAAAGCGCAAAATCCAAATACCGAAAGATCCAACATAAACAAATGCTTTGTTTTCGTTTTTGTTGCGACAACAGTTTGATATAGATAGGAGATTCGACATGACGCTGACAATAACAATCTGATTGTAACCAAAGAGGAGGAGCAGTAAAATAGCTAGAAGTTTGCACTTTGAGAAACGGATGTGAAAGTCGGCTGACTGTTGGGGTAGACAATTCAACATGATCGATGAAGATTCGACAAAGAAGCAAAAAACATACAAATGTTGAATCTGTCATTGAAGGCTTAAGTTCTAAGATTAGACGGAGCAGCTAAACTGTACGCCGCTGCAATCGTACATTTCCGGTCAAATGTATCCGCCCATAGGCTATAGAAAAATTCTAATGTTGGTTGACTAGTAATAATAATTAATAAATATAATTATTACTAGTCATACAACATTAGAATTCTACTATAGCTTGTAGGCGGAACATTTAACGGGAAATGTACGATTGCGGCGTTGAACAGTTTAGCTGCTCCGTCGAATCTTCTTTGAACATTCGACAGACACCATAAGCCTTCACTGACAGATTCTACCAATTAATTTGGATTTTCAGACTAATGCAATTTTTAACAAAAAACAAAATAAATAAAAAAGAATTTCAGGAGTAACTAAATAAATTTATTTTTCGGACGAAAACGAAATTCAGAAACAAAATATTTCAGTGTGCACATGTCTACTAATGGCCTCCCTGCCCGTCAGGTTTGCAGTTGTGCCAAAGTCTTTCGATTTTAGAACGATGGATTGAACACTGCTCCGTGAGATGTTCAAACTTGGGATATTTTTTTATAACCTAACCCTGCTTTAAAAACTTCTCCACAACTTTATCCATGATCTGTCTTCCTTGCCCTTCACAATGCTGTTTGCTCGCTAAGGTTCTCTAACAAACCTCTGAGGGCTTCACAGAATAGCTGTATTTATACTGAGATTAAATTACCCACAGGTGGACTCTATTTATTAATTAGGTGACTTCTGAGGGCAATTAGTTCCACTAAATTTTAGTTAGGGGTATCAAAGTAAACAGGGCTGAATGCAAATGCATGCCACACTTTTCAGATATTTATTTGTAAAAAAAAATAAAAACCATTTAAACCATTTATTAATTTCCTTTCACTGTACATACAGTCCTGATTAAAAGTCCTGATCTAAATCCAATTGAAAACCTTTGGGGATGGATGGCAAGGGAAGTTTACAAAAATGGACAACAGTTCCAGACAGTAGATGGCCTTTGTGCGGCTGTCTTCACCACTTGGAGAAATGTTCCCACTCACCTCATGGAAACGCTTGCATCAAGCATGCCGAAACAAATTTTTGAAGTGATCAACAATAACGGCGGATCTACTCATTACTGAGTTCATGTTTGGAAGTTGGATTTCTGTTTTGGGGGGGTTTAGTTTTTTTTTGGAGTTGTGGTCCTAAACTTTTGATCACCTGAAAAACAGCCTGTTTCAGTTTATTCGTTGTTTTCATTAAATTGAATGCTCAAAAAATGTTTTGTCTCACTCTCATTTCTTCTTGTTGCATGTTGAAGCTCTACTTGGAACCTTGTTAAGATCCAACAATGTAAAATATGATGTTTTGCCATTTTTCAAGTGGTCTTAAACTTTTGATCAGGAATGTATATACATTATATGCCACTTTGTGTTGCTCAATCACAAAATCTCAATAAAATATATTTAAGTTTTTGGTTGTAACATGACAAAATTAGAAAAACGTCAAGGGGAATAAAAACTTTCAAGGTATTGTAAAGCTATGTTAGCAGAATACAAAGACAAGGAGTGGCATAAGTATCAGTTCAGGTTCACTTCAGCACTGTCCATATATGTGAAGGCCAGAGCACTTAGTCATAGGATCTTTGCTGAAGAGGGGATCAATCTAAACTCTGATCCTATACAGTACGTTGTAAAAAAAGACCATTCTTGGAATTTAGCTTAAAGTACAGGTCTATTGTAAAACAATCCTTTCACAAACCTAGTAGGTAAGCAAGGAGGATTAAAAACGTGCACACAATTTGAAATGTTACAACTATCTAATGAAACCCAATTTGTCCCTTGTTATGTTCTCTTCTTATGCCGCGTACATACGATCGGAATTTCTGACAAGAAAAGCTCGATGTGAGCTTTTGGTCAGAAATTCCGATCGCGTGTAGGCCCAAGCGGACATTTTCTGTCGGAAATTTCCAACAGCAAAAATTTGAGAGCTGGTTCTCAAATTTTCCGACTGGAAAAGTTCTTGTCGGAAATTCCGATCGTCTGTATGCAATTCCGACGTGCAAAAAAAACGCATGCTCTGAATCAATTTGACGCATGCTCGGAATCATTGAACTTAATTTTTCTCGACTTGTTGTAGTGTTGTACGTCACTGCGTTCTTAACAGTCTAAATTGTGTGTGACCATGTGTATGCAACACAAGTTTGAGCCAAAATTCTGTTGGAAAAAAATCCACGGTTTTCTTGTTGCAATTTCCGATCGTGTGTACGCGACATTAAACTATTCCAGCATGGATCTTCACAAGGGATACAACAGTTACCACTGTCTAAACAGGGAACTCTGAGAACATGTCTTTCTGGGGTTGTTTGTTACATATTCAGCTCCAAAACCATATTTAGAATATTACATAAGAGAAAGTGTCCGAAAAGTCCTTCTTCACTTTTAAAGTGAATGTAAAGAAAAAAACAGATTTTTTGTTTTGGATAAAGTTTATGTGGTTTGTGTCACTGCTAGGGAGACTCATGTGTTTACGTTTCCTGTTCTTTGAGATGCAGCAGCTGCACAGACACTGATTATAAGAGTCGGTTCACACTAGGGCGACACGACTTCCATCACGACTTTCAGAAGCAACTCCAACACGACTTGAGCATGAACCACAGGGCGATCTGGGGCGATTTACAACACGACTTAAGCATGAACCACAGGGCGATCTGGGGCGATTTACAACACGACTTGAAGTCGTCTCCAGGACAGGAGACATTCCAGTGGCCAATAAAACAACCATCAGCTCTGGGAGAGGGAGGGGGAGGGAGGGGTTTGCCTGAGAAATGTATGTTATCTTCCTGGAAAGTCGCTTCAGTTAAGACAGTGATCCCACTTCTGAGGCGACTTCCATTGAAATCAATGGGTACAAATCGCCTACAAGTCGGATTGAAGTAGTACAGGAACCTTTTCTGAAGTCGGAGCGCCTTGAGTCGTGTGTATTAACACTGCTCCCATTCACTTCCATTGTTTTTCTCTACAGCACGACTTGGGACGACTTGAGGCGACATGAAGTCGGATCGCAAGTCGCCCCAGTGTGAACCGGCTCTAACAGTTTTTTGCTTATTTAGAATCACTCATTATTCTGTAGTTCCTAAGAAGTGATATTCATTGTGCAACATGTAGAGCTTCTATCACAGACCACAATGTATCAAAAGAATCCTGCTGTAGTATATAGTACCAGCTGATGGTCCCCACAAGTATATAATTAACAACAGGGCTCTTAGCCTGGTGGTTAGAAACATTACTATTGTTGTATATGTCTTGTATTTTATAAACATTCTTGCTATATATGTATATTGTGATTTTATTTTACTTTTTTAATAAATATTTGGTGCCTAAAAAGTCCATGTATACAGTAATTAGTATATTTCCAATATCTGAGCCAGTGGCGGCCTGTCCATAGCTATTGGCCAAAAAAATAAATATTACAAAATAAAAAAAAGGTCCCTTAAAAAAAATGTATAAAGTTCTTTAAGTTCACTCTGCTCGGGCGCTTGCCCCAGTGCACTATGGGAGCGTCATGCCGATGCAATCCCGTGATTGCAGGCGAGACGCTACATTTGCAGGGTTTTGTGTTGCTTTGAGGCACAGAGGTAATAGCCCCAGCACTCTCATTGGGTCAGACTTCTGCCTGTCTTTGTATCTAACCATTAGCACCCGCCGTAGGACTTGGGAGGTGCTTTTCCCGGGCAGACGTGTCACTTTCACTTTCTGTTCTAGTGATGTCGGCTCCATGAAGCAAGGTAATGTGATCTTACGGTGGGAATCAGTGCATCGGGAGAGCCAGGAAGGCTGTAGCTGGAGGGACTATTTTTTTTTTTTATTTCTGCTCCTATGCGGATTTACACTGGCCACACTGGCCGCACTTGCCTGACTCGGCTCACACTGCCTGCCTCCTTCAGCAGGTAAGTGCTGAGGCAATCAGCAGGAGAAGAAGCAGTCTTCCATCCATCTCCATGTGACAGCCAGCAGTGGACACAGAGTGATTACTGAAAACACACAGAGAAGGTACAGTACACGGAGGGTCAGGACTGGGGGGGGGGGGGCGCCTGCTATGCTATGCTATTGTCACTGTTTTGACTCCTGCTACAGCAACATCTTTCACCTCCAACTTTACTCCCCCTCTCTCCTGTACTGCAAGTCTGTAGATCTTCCCTATCACACCGATCCTCCCCCTCTCCCCCTCCTTCACTTTCTGCCGTTTTCTCTCCCCTCACATATATCTTTACTGCTCACACTTCCTGCATCCTCCGGTGTCAGATCTGACCATTCCAATCACTGCCTGACACACCCTTTCCATTTCAGATTACTTTATATCTCTTTTACCTGTTCAGCAGCCCAGTATATTATATATACTCTGGCCCGGATTCTCAGAGGACTTACAACGGCGTAGCGCCATGTACGCCGTCGTAAGTCCGAATCTGAGCCGTCGTATCTATGCACCTGATTCTTAGAATCAGTTATGCATAGATATCCATTAGATCTGACAGGCGTAAGTCTCTTACGCCGTCGGATCTTAACTGCATTTTTTTTTGACCGCTAGGTGGCGCTTCCGTTGAATTCCACGTTGAGTATGCAAATTAGCTAGATACGCGAATTCCCGAACGTACGCGCGGCCGACGCAGTAAAGTTACGACGTTTACGTTAGGCTTTTACCGGCGTAAAGTTGCCCCTGCTATATGAGGCGCAGCCAATGTTAAGTATGGCCGTCGTTCCCGCATCGAAATTTTAAAAAGTTACGTTGTTTGCGTAAGTCGTCCGCGAATGGGGCTGGACGTCATTTACGTTCACGTCGAAACCAATGACGTCCTTGCGACGTCATTTGGAGCAATGCACACTGGGACATTTTACGGACGGCGCATGCGCAGTTTTTTCGGACCGGGACGCGTTTGATTTAAATGATACACGCCCCCTACCCGCCGAATTTGAATTCCGCCGGGTGATTTACGCTATGCCACCGCAACTTACGGAGCAAGTGCTTTGAGAATACAGCACTTGCCCGTGTAAGTTGCGGAGGCGTAACGTAAATCAGATACGTTACGCCCGCACAATTTTGCGCGGCTGTACGTGAATCTGCCCCAGTATATATATATAGAATGTACTGAGCTGCTGAACAGGTAAAAGAGATATAAAGTAATCTGGAATGGAGGGTGTTGGGCAGACAGTCAATATGTGGACCCTTAGAGAGGAATGCCCAGATCTGAGACCAAACTTGTAAAGAAGACCTTAGGGGCTCATTCACACAGCTGGGAAAGGATGTACAAACAGGCGGTTGAGCTGAAATTTTACCACCCCTGACCACCCCACCTGAAAAGAGATGCAGCCACTCAATGCTGTTCAATGGCAAAAATTAAATGGCATTTCACCATGAATAGAGTGCACCCCAACTACCCTGCAAGTCCGTGCCATGAACATGGCTGGGGCATTGTGGGTCTGTATTTGACGGGCACAGTGAGGCTGTAATTGACTTGCACAGTGGCTGCATTTGATGGCTGTGTTTGATGGGCACAGTGGCTGCTTTTGATGGGCACAGTGGCTGCGTTTGATGGGCACAAGTGGCTGCGTTTAATGGGGACAGTGGCTGCGTTTTATGGGTCACAGTGGTGGCAATTGATGGGCACAGTGGCTGCATTTGATGGGCACAGTGGCTGCGTTTGATGGCACAGTGGCTGCGTTTGATGGCACAGTGAGGCTGCAATTGATGTCCCCCCCCCCCCGAATTTTTCAGTTTGTTTGCGCCCCCCCCCCCCAAAAAAAATTTGACCACCAGCCGCCACTGATCTGGGATGTGGCACCTTGCATACTAATTTTGCACTCACAGTTGCCACCTTGTGATGGTGCGCTATTACTATTGAAGTATATGCAGACTGAGCACTTTAGTTGTGCTTTGGTTAATTTCTATGTCTAGTCTGACAGCTCTTTACTTATCCAATAGACAGGCCACACATCCATATTTTTCAACCCGAGGATGCACATCTAATTGTTCCATAATATGCTGAACATCTAAAATCTCAACCATGCATTTTTCCACAAAAATTTGTAATTACAGGTACCTGTTGTTCCTATGCTTGTGTAGTCACAAGTGAACTTTCCATTTCTGCAAATACTGTAAAGAAAATCATTGATGGGAGTTAGTAATTAGCCATCATGTTTGCTCTAATAATGCACCTACTAATCACTATCAGCCAGTATCGACCTAACTTAACATAATTTTCTTTCTTTAGTCACTCATTATTGCTAGGATCCAAAAAGCATATATAATAAATACAGAATATAAAATATAAAAAAATAAATTGCACAAAATCAAGCACATAGTCAAGCAATCTCCTCCATGGAGCCTACACCTCTAGCCCTTTTAAAGTGTTCGTAACCCTTGTTATAGTGCTTGTGCTCTGTCATTTGGACACTTGTATTACCTAAAATACCTGGCAGATCCTGCCTAGTTCTGCTCTTCCCCCTGTAAACATGTTTACCATGGCTGCTGAGCCCTGACACCGTGGACAGTGTACGAGCCTCCGTCATCCGCAGCTCTCCTCTCTGTTCTCCTATGTCTTCCTCCCCACTCCCCTTCCTGCCTGTCAGCTCTGACTGCTGCTATAATTTCTGAGTGTAATTTCAATCCCTTCTATTACATTAACTGATGTGCCCAGTGTATGACGTTTTGTAAAAATAAGTGACCGGCCGCCTCTCCTCCTCTCCTCCTCTCAGCTGACATCAGAGGGGGTTTCTCAGCCCCTCCCACTGTAGCTGTCAGACTGGGAGAGGAGAGAGGCGGCTGGTCACATGAGTGCCCGAGCGGCGCTCAGAAATACAGTATAGAATGGCTTATTTTTACAATAGGATGAATTTGAATATCAATATCAATTGTGAGCCAGGTCTTCTATTCCTAACCTCACAAATGTTCTTTTGGCTCAATGGGCCCAACACCGAAATTCGGTCATTTAGTAGGGTTTGTTCACATATTATGGACACACAGAGGCAGCTCGGGAGCGAGTACGTACAAGCTCCCCCATCACAAGCAGCTGTTTATTTACAACTGACTTACCCCTACCCCCTTAATCATTCATGTAGTGGGGAGCCAGATATCTGGGGCCCTCTTATCTTAAAAGGGGGCTTCCAGATTCCAATGAGTCCCCCCTGCATCCCCAAAATCAACAACCCAGGGTGCCCCCTTCCTAGCCTGCCAGCTGTGTGCTCAGATTAAGAGTCTGATATGAATTTGGGGGGACCCACGAAAGTGGTTTTAGAAAAGGGTCCCCTATTAAAATCAATACCAGATCCGATATGGATTTTGGAGGCCCCCCCCCCCATGTCATGCAGCCTCATGTTTTTTTTTGCATGGGCCCCACCCCCGAGAGTTAATAACAGATCTGAAGAGTTTGATATTGATTTTGAGGGTGGGGGCCCCGTGTCATTTTTTTGACATGTAGAGCAAAAGTGACATATAGAAGAAAAAAATCTGTTAATTCACTTTTCCTTATAAGCTTCCTTTTGTAAAAAAAATGCAATGCCGCCCCCCTCCCCCTCCAAAAATATATATTAGAACTAGGGATGCACTGATATATCGGTGGCCGATACATATCGGCCGAAAATAGCTGTTTTGGGGAAATGCCGAAACAACTTAAAAATTGCCGATAATGACTAGTGGTGCAACGCGGGATTGCAGAACAGTAAAACACACATTGAAATTGTCTCCGCTCTGCTCGCACACAGCCCCGCCTGCTCCTAACCACGCTGTGATAGACAGAATGCGGGTCTAATGCTGAGATGTGTTCTGTCTATCACAGCGTGGGGTTAGGAGGAGGCGGGCTGTGTGCGAGCAGCGTGGATACAGTTTCAACATACGGGCGGAGAGTTGCTTTCCTTTCTAGCATAACATGTTTGCAGCCATCTGTCCTCCCCTCTCCCCCAACATACATCCCTCGGCTGGCTCTATCTTCGGGACTCTGTCCCCCCCCTCCCCCCCCCCCCCCGGCTGCCTAGTCTGGCTCCTGTCCCTGCCACCAATGCACTCCTGTTTTGGAGGTGACAGGGTTAATAAAGAGAACCTGTCACCTCCAATTGCTATCACACAGGGAATTATTTTCTCTTGTGTGATAGCAATAAAGTTAAGTGTAAAAAAAATAAGAAATAATAATTAAATTAAATTAATAAAATAAGTAATTCAAAAGTAAAGAATAAGAAAAATAATATTAAAAATAAGAAAATTATACAAAAATAAAAAAAGTAAAACGACAAGCTACAAAAAAAAGTGATAAAGTAATAAAAAAAAAAAAAAAAAGAAAAAAAAACGACAAGGGGTTCCCCCCTCCCCAGTCAATACCAGGCCCTTTGCCAAAATATTTTTTAAATGGCGTGGGGTTCCAAACCACAAGTGCCTTATCCCCACAACCGTGGCTGGTGATTGAGGATTAGGGATGGGCCGAACGGACCCCCATTTGGTTCGGACCCTGAACTTTCGAACGCAGTGAAAGTTCGGACCCGAATAACGAACCCCATTAAAGTCAATGGGACCCGAACGTCAAATATCAAAAGTGCCCATTTTGAAGGTTTAAATGCAAGTAATTGGGCATACGAGAAAATAGAGAGAAGGTTCTCTTTTTTTCTCGTCAAGATTCCCGGTAGTTTTCCCGACGAGAAGCCATACACACGCACAGTTTTCTTGGCAAAAAGCTCTCCCAGCAGCTTTCTTGCCGAGAAAACCGTGCTTGTGTACGGGGCTTTACATTGCAATGTGCACGAGTCCTAACACAGACCCAGTGAGTGTTTTCTAGTCACAAAATAACCAATTTATACTCCCTGATCAGGACTAAAGCCTCGTACACACGCACAGTTTTCTCAGCAAGAACCAGCAAAAAAATGCTGGCAGAGCTTTCTTGCTGAGTAAACGTGCGTGTGTACGAGGCTTTGAGGTTTCTCGTCAAGAAAACTGCCCAGAATCTAGACGAGAAAAATAGAAAACCTAAGCCACCAATCTTGGAATCAAATACATACCACTCTACGCCATTTCGAATACATACCACTCTACGCCATTTCGATAAATCCTTTCTCCCGGGTTGTGGTAGAATCCAGCATGATAACATGGACAATGGCTGGCGGCAACACATTCACCTTTCTCACTCATGTACAAATCTTGGTTACAGACGCAGCCTTCGGTGGGGACAAATGACAACAAGCAGGATTCATCTGTTTCACTCAAAGCCATGCAGGTGGGCTGGCATGTATCTACATTGTACTGGAAGTTCATTGTAGATGGACATTCTTTTACATATTTATCTGAAAGGAAGAAAAACTGTTGATATTGCTTATCAAATAAATTAATGGGACATATTGAAGGATTTTAAATGAGGCAATATCTCTAGACATACAGGGCCATATTCTGAGTATAGTTACGATGGAGTATCTCAGGATACTCCATCGTATCTCTCTTTTTTGGGCCGCGTATCTATGCGAGTGATTCTTAGAATAATTTTCGCATAGATACGCTTAAGATCCGACATGTGTAAGTCACTTACACTGTCGGATCTTAAATGTAATTACTCCGCCGGCCGCTAGGTGGCGTTTACGTTCAGGTCTCATTTGTTTATGCAAATGAGCCTGATACGCCGATTCACGAACGAAATTGCGTTGCGTGACCGTCGCTAACGTCGTTTGCGTAGGCGTAAGGTTACCCCTGCTATATGAGGGGTAACCTTACGCCAGTCCCACGTAGGCCATGTTAAGTATGGCGTCGGGTCCGCGTCGTGTTTTCCCGTCAGGTACGTCCTTTTACTAAGTCGTCCGCGAATACGACTTTACGTCAATGACGCACACGTCGGCATCATTGACGTTTTACACCGAGAACTGGAGCATGCGCACTGGGCTATTTTAAGCCCGGCGCATGCGCAGTTGTTCGAATCGGGGGCGTGCTTAATTTAAATACAAGCCGCCCCCTTGGATATACGCGGGGATACGCCGGGCCAATTACACTACGCCACCCCCAAACTACGGAGCAAGTGTTTGGGGAATACAGCACTTGCTCCTGTAGGTTGGGGCGGCGGAGTGTAAATGGCTTACGCGCCGCCCGCCTACTTTCTACCAGAATATGGCCCACAACAGTACACAGTATAGAAATATCCCATTTAAATCCAGACTACTGCAAACAGGAATTGACTGTTCTTTTTTTGTTCTGCCTGACACACATCAAATAGGAAGTACTGAAATGTTTCCTAATTATCATAAGGTCAAAGACAGCCATTAAATCTTCTAGATTCTAATGCCGCATACACACCATCACTTTATGTGATGAAAAAAAATGACGTTTTTAAAAACGTCACTTTAATTGACTGTGTGTGGGGGAAAACGTCGTTTTATGTCTTGTAAAAAACGACCAAAAAAAATTGAAGCATGCTTCAATTTTATGTGTCGTTTTTCAAAAGTGCACTTTTTACTTCACAGAAATTGACCGTGTGTAGCAAATAACGTCGTTTTCTAAGACGTTTTTTCATCCACGCATGCCCAGAAGCTACTTATGAAGCAAGCTTCAATGGTAAAACGTGGTGGAACGTAACCTCACTTTGCAAGATCATTGTGAGAAAACGATGGTGTGTAGGCAACTTCGTCTTTGAAAATTGAAGTTTCAAAAACGTCATTTTTTACTTCACAGAAAGTGTCGTTTTTTTTTATCACATAAAGTGATGGTGTGTACGCGGCATAAGTTTCCCTGACTCTACATAAAATGAATTGCTTCCAGGTCCTCAACTGGGACTTTAAATAGGAATTGAGAAACATTTCCTGCACTTCCTGTTCTGTCTTCATATACACAAGCAGTGAGTAGAAATCTGTCAAATTAGGCTGTAGATGGCAATAAATGTTCACATAGGTACTAACTTTTGTTTTGGATCCAGAAAAGGTATTTTTTTTTTGTTTAATGCATGCCGTGACGCGTGTTAATGCATTACTGCATTGCAACAGAACGCATTATTGTGATTGGGCCCTGAAGATAAGCCAGGATCTACCCACACATCCTTCTCCCCTTACTATATGAAGGGATAACCATAAGTGTACTGGCTACCCTTGTGTGCCATTTGCCTGTAGGGATGGGAAACTTTTCATAACACAGCATAATAAAGTTTGCAGGCTTTTACAAAAAATACAAATGCCCAGATCTTACCACAAATATGTTCTCTCCAGTTTTGAAGCCTGATTCCACGCTCAGCACAAGCTCGGATGTAGTTTGAAAATACTGCACATAAACAGTCTTCTGATCTCTTGCACAAACAGGCATCATACAAGCATCTCTACAAGAAAGAAACATTGCAAACTGGACCATGAACGGCAAATATATTTCTGTTTAGTATAAACAAATATAAAACAATACAGACTTTATTTCCAAGGTTAACATGTGCCGGATTTGGAACAGGCATGGCTGATAACTTTTAGTGAAGCATAGGCTAAAAAGATATAAAAAAGGCTTCTGATGGCATATTTAAAGTGATAGTAAGGGCTTGTTTTTTTTTTAAATAACAAACATGTTATACTCACCTGTTCTGTGCAGTTGTTTTGCAGAGATCAGCCTGGATCCTCCTCCTTTCTGGTCCTTCGCCGGTGCTTCTGGCCCCTCCCTCCTGCCAAGTGCCCCCACAGCAAGCAGCTTGTTGTGGGGGCACCCGAGCAGGTGTGCTCCTAAACCAGTGGCATCACTAGGGTTGGTGTCACCTGGTGCGGTAAAACTTGGTGTCACCCCCCCCCCCCCACACACACACACACACACTAGCCTGCCACAGTGTTCTGTCCTACTCAGTGGCGGCTGGTGCTCAAAATTTTTGCGGCACGCAAAAAAAAAACCACACATCAATTGCAGCCTCACTGTGCCCATCAAATGCAGCCGCTGTGCCCATCAAACGCAGCCACCGTTCCCATCAAACGCAGCCACTGTGCCCTCAAACGCAGCCACTGTGCCCATCAAACGCAGCCACTGTGCCCATCAAACAAAGCCACTTTGCCCAAACGCAGCCACTGTGCCCATCAAACGCAGCCGCTAAGCTAATCAAACGCAGCCACCGTTCCCATCAAACGCAGCCACTGTGCCCTCAAACGCAGCCACTGTGCCTATCAAACGCAGCCACTGTGCCCATCAAACGAAGCCACTTTGCCCAAACACAGCCACTGTGCCCATCAAACGCAGCCGCTAAGCCAATCAAATGCAGCCGCTGTGCCCATCAAACGCAGCCACTGTACCCATCAAACGCAGCCACTGTACCCATCAAACACAGCCACTGTGCCCATCAAATGCAGCCACTGTGCTCTCAAAGCAGCCAATGTGCCCTCAAAGCAGCCACTGTGCCCATCAAATGCAGCCACTGTGCCCATCAAATGCAGTCACTGTGCCCATCAAACGCAGCCACTGTGCCCATCAAATGCAGACACTGTGCCCATCAAATGCAGCCGCTGTACCCATCAAATGCAGCCGCTGTGCCTATCAAACGCAGCAACTGTGCCTATCAAAAGCAGCAACTGTGCCCATCAAACGCAGCCACTGTGCCTATGAAATGCTCCCACTGTGCCATCAAATGCTCTCACTGTGCCCAATAAATGCTGTATACAGCGCTCCCAAAAATGAATGGGCAGTGGTCGCAGTGCTGCCGAAGCATCTGCAACACGGGTGCTTTTAACCCTAGTATTAAAAAACATATGAGGCTATTAAGAACCTGCCTAAAACAGTTTGCAATCTAAAAAAAAAATATTGAGATAGTTGTTTTTTTTTTCTTACAAATATGATGTGCTGTATAATTTTTTTTTATTATGGAGTTTTTTGTTCCCGAAAATTTGACTTGTCTTTAAAAAGAAATGACAGGAGCAGCCCCCCCAAATCCCAGTTATCAGAGGAGTACATGGCACCGGACACAAACAGAAACACCCCTCCCTGTTGTCACACCAGCTCAGGGTTGCTCAGGTGGTGTAACTGGGCGGAGGACTACATGCCAACGCAACCCCCCCCGCCCTTATCACAACAGCTTAAACCGCCATTGCAATCCGACACCCTCCCACCTGTTCTTGCACCAGCATAGGGCGGGCGGCTCAGTTCAGGCACACCCGGGCAGCAGCTGGGGTCCGGGGAGGACATAGTTTGCAGTGCAGTGAGCGGCAGCTGCGCCGCCAGGGCGGAGAATAGCTACAGGAGTCAGCAGCTGCAGTAGTGAGAGAGGAGGAGGAGGAAAAAAAATCACACACATTCCAGGCTAGCACGGCCGCGGCGCCAGGAGGTGTTCCGGCTAAAAATAAACTGCCATAGGGTCCAGGGAGGCAGGGCTTTCGCCGCACTCAGGATGGTGTCACCCCTCTGGTGGGTGTCCCCTGGGTGCAGACCACACACCCCGCCCCACCACTAGCAATGCCATTGTCCTGAGCCCCTGCTCTGTGTGTCCCTTTATCACAAGGAGCTGCAGGCCTCGTCCCTCTCTCTTCTGCACAGGTTACGTTCAGGACAGTGATCATGTTGTTGCTACTTTTGTAAGATAATATCTGGATTTACAGAGTCATTTAGAGTACGCAAAATAGGTTTACATACTTTGGGGCTATTGAGTATTATATTTAAATTACAATTTTTATGTCTGGAGTTTAGTTTTAAAGGTACAAAAGAACATTTTCCAGGGTTTATTGTAAACCTCCCCCCAAAGAGAGTCCAGTACTGCCTGGACTTTGGAGAAAGATAGATATCCTGGACTGCCGCACTCCATCAAAGGCGTCTTTATTTTATAAAACCAGGATCGCCCTCTCATCCGCCTAGAAATTTTTCTTTCTCCTGTCCCTGTCCACCTCAGCATCTGACATGGCTCAGACCGCAAAAGTACTCTGCTCCAGGGGGAAGACAAGCAAGCTGGTGTACTTTTGCGCTGGATGGGCGTATGGCTGGGCGTATTTATGTGCTTGGCATAAGCCGGTGGGCCGGCGTATCTTAGGAAGTTGCGCCGGCGTAGTTGTGAGCATGCACATAGGGGTGCTGGGCATACGTCCGCGTCATGATGCACCGTTCATGATACGCCGGGAGTAAAACACTGCACCACGCTCGGACCATCATTTGCATTGGGTCACACCCACTTCCACCAACGCCGGCCTGCGCCTTCGAAATCTACGCCACACCGACGTGGCTTTGGGAGCACTGGCTTCCTGAATTCCATGCTTGCCTCTCTGCGCTGCGTCGGCGTAGCGTACATTGAGATGCACTACGGCGGCGTAATGTGCGCCCGCTCTCTGTGAATCCGGGCCTTCGTTTTTTCTACATGCCGAAAAACATAGTTTTTTTCATGACGAAAAATGATTGTGTGTACGCGGCATTAGTCAACGGGATTTACCAATAAGACTTGGTAAGGTCTAATGTAGTGATATACCTGGCTGGACCTAGTCTCTCAATAAGCTCATCATGGGGTAGGCAATAAACCGTAAGACCTCATTAAGGGCCAGATCCACGTACAGCGGGCACAACTTAAATATTCGGATTTAAGTTACACCGCCGCAAAATCTCTACCTAAGTGCCCGATCCACAAAGCACTTACCTAGAAATTTGCAGCAGTGTAACTTAAATCCGTCCGGCGCAAGGCGTGCCCAATCTAATGGGGCGAGTCCCATTTAAATTAGGCGCGCTCCCACGCCGGATGTACTGCGCATGCTCCCGACGCGATTTTCCCGACGTGCTTTGCGCGAAGTTACGTTGCGCCGAGTTTTGAGAATCACGACGGGCGTAAAAGAAAAAAAGAGTTGCGGCGGGAAAAAAAAATAAATAAAAATTTGACAGCGACGCGGGAAAGAAGGGTCTACTTTTACATGGTGTACTAAGTTTACACTTTGTAAAAGTAGCCCTAATTTTGCGACGGCAAACTAACACTTACGGAAAAAAAACGAAGGGAAAAAGCTTTGTGGATCTCCGTAAGTGCTAATTTGCATACCCAACGCGGAATTTCGACGAGAAATGCCCCCAGCGGCGGCCGAGGTACTGCATCCTAAGATCCGACAGTGTAAAAGTATTACACCTGCCGGATCTTAGGAATATCTATGCGTAACTGATTCTATGAATCAGTCGCATAGATAGAAACAGGGATACGACGGTGTATCAGTAGATACGCCTGCGTATCCCTTGTGTGGATCTGGCCCTAAGTTTCCAGAAATCATTGCAGAATCGCAGAGTCCCGTTGGGCTTTGGTACCAACTAGGGTTGTCCCGATACCACTTTTTTAGGACCGAGTACAAGTACCGATACTTTTTTCATGTACTCGCCGATACCGATTATCGATACTTTTTTTTTAAATGCAGCCATGTGTCTTCAAATGCAGCCTTGTGTCCCTAAATGCAGCCATGTGCCTAAATGCAGCCATGTCCCCAAATGCAGCCTTGTGTCCCCAAATGTAGCCTTGTGTCCCTAAATGCAGCCTTGTCCCTAAATGCAGCCATGTCCCTAAATGCAGCCATGTCCCTAAATGCAGCCTTGTCCCTAAATGCAGCCATGTCCCTAAATGCAGCCATGTGTCCCCAAAGAGAAAGCCAAGCCCCCCCCCTCGCGCTGTCGTCTAGTTGATTAGCGCTCGGGGAAAATAACAGCTTTCATTTGAATAGCTGTGTTCCCCGCCGCGCCTCGTTATATATAGACACTCCCCCTTGCCCGGGCACTTTGATAAGACAGATCACCCATCCAATCCTGGGACGGGTGATCTGTCTATCAAAGTGCCCGGACAAGGGGGAGGGGCTATATATGACGAGGCGCGGCGGGGAACACACAGCTATTCAAATGAAAGCTGTTATGTTCCCCAAGCGCTAATCAACTAGATGGCAGCGGGGGGCTTGGCTTTCTCTTTGGGGACTAGGTGGCAGCGGCAGCAGCTCTCCTCTCCTCCATGCCCGAGGACTGCTCCGGTCCACTCTCTGCCCGCTCTCTGCCCCCTCTCCACCCGCTCTCCGCCCGCTCTCCACCTGCTCTCCGCCCGCTCTCCACCCGCTCTCTGCCCCCTCTCCACCCGCTCTCGGGGGGGGAAGTATCGGCGGAAGCATTAGGAGCATTTGCGCGAGTACAAGTACTCGCACAAATGCTCAGTATCGGTCCCGATACCGATACTAGTATCGGTATCGGGACAACTCTAGTACCAACACAAGCGGGCTCGACCACTCACACTGCGATTCTTAAATGATCTCCAAGTCTAGCATCTTCTTCACTTCCTCTAAAACGGCCTTCCTTTGAGCCTCTGGGATGCGGTAGGGCCAGACAAAAACGTTGTCTCCAGGTTCTGTGATAATATCATGCTCTATGACACTAGTTAGACCTGCCAATTCTGAAAATGTTTCTTTATTTCTCTGCAAGAACTCCTTTGCCTGCTGACTTTGGATTTTAGACAGGGTACTTGCTACTTTGACACTCTCCGCCCCAACCTGAGGCTCAAGTCTTGCACTAGCCATGGGGTCACTGGTTCCCTGTCTGTCCAGGGCTTTAACAAGTTGACATGATATATCTGATATGGTTTCCTCTTGCCTGGCTGGTGGACTCATATTAATATTTACCTCTCCCACTTTTTTCCACAACTTCAAAAGGGACCTTGCCATGTGGCCAAGAATTTACTTTCCACAGTGGGAATCAGCACTGCTACTCGATCCCCCACTTGGAAGTGCCTTATTTTAGCAGCCCTGTTATAGACCCGTCGTTCAGCCTCCTGGGCTTTTTGCAAATGCTTTTTGACTAGTGGCATCACGGTTTGGATCCTTTTCTGCATTTGGGAGATATATTTAAGAACACTCTTCACAACTTCCGGTTCCGGCGCCGCATGGAGTAACAGCTCCTCTCCTCGGCTCCCGCAGTGCCACCTAATCCGGCCTGAAAAACCCGCCTGAGAAGCCCAGCAGGACCCCCTCCACCTCCGGAGACACCCCACGGTCATTATGGACCGCTTCGTGGAGAAATCGGGTGCGCGCACCCAAACGGCCCAGACGGCGCCGACGGCCTCCCCGCAAATCGAGGCCCCGGTCTCGGCCTACACCGCTACACACGCGACGGCGCCGCACACGGAGATGGAGGTAAGCGGCAGCCCAGCACACCCCCCGGATCCACACACCCCGGGGTCACTTCCAGAGGGAGACAACACCACAGAGCGTATAGCCCAAGCAGTGGCTGCTCTTTTAACCCCTATGATAACCGCGTCGGTAGAAAAAGCGGTGAATGCAGGGATGGCGCAGATTCACAGGCAGATCAAGGAGCATGGTGTCAGGCTTAACGATATGGAACACCGCATTTCGAATGCAGAGGAGGAAATTTATCAAGCTCAGGCCACTGAACACGCTCAGGACAAAACTAACCAGTATATACTCCAAAAGCTGGATGATTTAGAAAATAGGGCCAGAAGAAGTAACCTTCGCTTTGTAGGGGTCCCTGAAGCACTCCAATCATCCGCTCTCGCAGACTTCTGCGCGCAACGCATACCCGAGGCCCTGGGCCTCCCAGGCCCCTGTGCAGTGGAAAGGGCCCACCGAATGGGAGCATTCAACTCAGACCGCAAAACGCCCCGACCTATCATTGCCAAATATTTGAATTATGCTGACAAGTCCCTCATCTTGCAAAAGTTTAGACAAGCCAGACAAGTCCAGATTGATGGGATAAAAGTCCTGATTTTTGCTGATTACTCTATGGAGGTATCCAAAAAGAGGAAAGCATTCCAGCAGGTGTGCTCTGAACTTTTTAAGCAGCAAGTGAAATTCACTTTGGCCTTCCCGGCCATACTCCGCCTCAGAGCCCCAAACGGGGAGCAACTATCCTTCCATGACCCCTCAGAAGCTGAGGCATTCCTACGCTCCCACTACCATGGTCGGCAATCCCATTCCCCCTCAAAACCCCCCCCGCTCAACCGTCCACTGGACCAGAGAAGCCCACGCAAAGAATCGCCCAAACGCTTCAGGGCCATGACCTCTGACCCATCCCGGATCACCCTAAATTTGACCTGATCCAGCTTTTATACGTTATAATACACTTTCTTGTCCTTCATCCGAACCGGAGGGATCCCCCCGGCCGCTCCTCCCCTCTCTGGCCGAAATCCCGCTCCTGGTTAATTTACGCTATGGGGCCCACATTGTCCCCCCCCCCCAACTCCGTCTACACGGGACATGACTCCAGGCAATCATCCAAACGAGGTACACCCTTCTGCACACTACTTGTCATGTAATGAACTCATCTGCAGGGCCTCGGCTACATGCTTCATTGCTGTATTCGTCCCTATTCAGTCAAAATGTTTAGTAATTGCATTGTCTGGGATCTGTGCTATTGCAACTGCCAGTTTGATGTTTCACTTATGTAACCATCCCCTGGCTTCACTGCGTACTCTGCTTTTAATCTCCCTTGCTATCGGTACTTCCTAGCCGCATGAATCTGCCTACCCAGTTTCGGGCTCTCAGAATTCATGCCAGCTGTGTCGTGGCATGGGAGTCGGACTTCGCAGTGACCCCATGCGGAAAAAAGCGAAGTTCTCACATTTACTGTTATGTTTGATGTTATTTTTTCTGTTTTATGCTCCCCCCCTCCCCTTCCCTGTTATCCCCACTACCCCAAGCACTCATGCTCACGTACGTTCTCTGACGCCAAACCCAGGTGACTCAATTATTCCCCCCCTCCTAGGTCGGGTAACCCTCTCGCGGACAGCCCCTCTCCGTGCCAACTTCTATACAATGCCTTCTCAGACCGTCTCTTTCAATGACCCAATAACATGAAAATAGTTTCTTGGAATGTAAAGGGCCTTAGATCCCCCAATAAGAGGATGAAAATCTTGCGCCACCTCAAAAGACTTAAAACTGACATAGCACTCCTACAGGAAACCCACCTGTCCACTTACGACTTTCACCGCATGCAAAGACTGTGGGTAGGCACAGTCCTGGGCTCTGATGCAGTTGCCCGTAAGGCAGGAGTTCTCCTGCTAATCCATAAAAATCTACCGTGTACGGTTCTAGCTGTAAAAACTGACGCAGATGGCCGACTTCTAACTGCTCATGTGCAAATAGGAACGAAGGAACTAATGATCTCCAATGTATATGCCCCCAATAGCCCCGGAAAGACTTTCTACAATACTTTGACCACTTGGCTGCTTCAAAACCCCCACCTCCCCCATCTGGTAGGGGGCGACTTCAACGACGTCATCCACCAGATAGATGACAGATCAACCCCTAAACACACAGGGACCCGAACTGTTTCTCTCACACCTTCCCTTTTTGCGTCCACCATGGACTCCCTTCACCTTCGTGACCTGTGGCGCCTACAACATCCTGCAGATAGGGAATTCACTTTCTATTCCAACCCCCACTCCGTTTTTACTCGCATTGACTATTTCTTCGGCTCTGACAATCTCATCCCTCTGATGTCCTACACTGATGTATTAGACATAGCCATATCAGATCACGCCCCGATCCTTCTGACTATGGACAACCTCGACCTGCCCCCCCACCCCCGGATCTGGCGCTTCCCCTCATACCTCTACAACCTAACCGACTTCCAGCAATCCATGGAGAAGGCTTGGTTAGAATATTCCTCAGCCAATGCCTCCCACTCCGACAATCCAAACCTCTTCTGGGACGCCGGCAAGGCTTTCCTCAGAGGTCAGATCATCTCCTATGCCTCCTCTTTTAAACGTCATGCATTATCACGTTACAAATTAGCCAGCTCCAGACTACACAAAGCCCAGAGGGCTTTGTACTCCTCCGGCTCCCCCAATGACAGAGAAGAGTGGCTAGCAGCGAAAAGTTCCTTTGACACCTGGGCAGACACCATTGAATTGACCAAAAAAGCAAACCTAGACGCTACCCTACACAGGTTCGGGAACAAATCGGGCAAACTCCTCTCCAGACTCTGCAAGGGCTCCTTCCGACCCACCCATATCACGTCCCTAAGAGACTCCAAAGGTACCGTACACACCACTCCATCTACTATAAACAAGACGATGCTTCAGTACTACTCAACCCTCTATGCCCCAGACCCAATTGATAGACAGGCGGCCCAAGCCTTTTTGGATAACCTAAACCTTCCCACGGTCACTCCCTCCCAACTAGAGACCCTTAACGCCCCCATTACCCTCTCAGAAGTATCTAACACCATCCGCAAAATTACCCCCTCCAAGGCCCCTGGCCCTGATGGCTTTACGGGTGAATTCTACAAGACCCTTCAAACTCTAGTAGAACCTACCCTTCACAAAGTATATTCAGACATGTGGTCCGGCGGTCCTTACTTGCCGTCAGGTAACCAGGCCATCATCAAATTACTATCGAAGAAGGGCAAGGACCCCTTGGAGCCAGGATCTTATAGACCCATCTCCCTACTTAACCTGGATGTCAAGATCCTATCGAAAATCATATCGAATCGACTATCTGACATCATCCCCTCCCTGATTCACCCTGCACAATCAGGCTTTGTGAAGGGCAGAACAGCCACCCTTAACATACGTAAAGTTATGCTGGCCTTGGAACATGCTAAGCATCACCCAAATGGCGATTTTGCCATCATAACTTTAGATGCGGAAAAAGCCTTTGACAATGTCAGCTTTGATTGGCTTGCCCTGACTATGTCAAAGATGGGCTTCTCGGGTCCCTTCTGCCACCTCATAAACTCCATGTACTCCTCCCCCACGGCGAAACTAGTGGCAGCGGGCCTACTCTCGGAAGAATTTCGTCTACACAAAGGCACACGTCAAGGCTGCCCTCTATCGCCACTCTTATTTAACATTGCCTTAGAACCCTTATCCAGACACCTCATCCAGGTAGCACCTCTTCACGGTATCCCTATCGGCGACTATGACCTACGCTCTTCCCTCTTTGTGGACGACGTCCTTATTTTCTCGGCCGACCCCTCCTCCGATATGTCCACTATCAAAAGAGTTTTTGACACTTTCCGAACCTGCTCAGGCTTACGCATAAACTATGGCAAAAGTGAGATACTCCCGCTAGGGAGTGGCCCCCCCCCCCTCATGGTCACATCACTCAATCTTTTATGTTGCTAAATCACATATCACCTACTTGGGTATATCAATAGGAAAGACGCCCTCTTCCCTGTATTGTCTGAACTATCCCCCCCTGCTAGCAAAAATCTCGCAAGAACTGGCAAACTGGATGGATCTGCCCCTCTCGCTCCTGGGCAGGTGTCACCTTATCAAAATGGTCAGCTTTGCTCGGCTGCTGTATCCAATGCAGACTATACCTCTGCTCCTCCGGCATAAGGATATCATGCATCTTGAATCGGCTATCTCAAAATTTATATGGCGAGGTAAAAGACCCCGCATTGCTCTAAAGAAACTCTACCTGCCCAGACGCGAAGGGGGTGTTAGCCTTCCTAATGTAAGAACCTATAATTTAGCCTGCTTAATGAGAATCGGTCTAGACTGGATCACGCAATCCTCACGTTACTCCAACTACCCCCTGGAAGCTGCCATGGCTCATCCCTTCTCCCTCATAGCTCTCCTTCATAGTAAATGGAAATCGGTCCCAACATTGTACCAACACAACCTCCTGCTAAGGGACACTGCTATTGCCTGGAGGGAAATCAGAAAGAGTCTTCGGCTGCCCCTCTACATATCTCGCCATGTCCCAATCCAGGGAAACCCAAATTTCCCCCCAGGCATGGACTACAAACCTTTCAAAATCTGGCAAGACAAAGGCCTCACCAAGTTCTCATCCCTCTGTGACGCAACAACCGGTCGACCCTTACCCTTTAAAACGGTGGCTACCACCTTCTCACTCCCTCCCTCCCATGTGTTTCACTTCTGGCAATGCATCAACTACTTAAAGGCCACCTGCACTGCGGCCAACAACCGTTTCTCCCCCAACTTCTCCGACCAGCTCATCGCAGAAGACTCATACAGGATCTCGGCCATCTACAGACCCCTACTCCTCAAAACCACTCCTCCCTTACGTGCCTCATCCGCAGCTAATTGGGGCAGAGACTTCCCAGATGACAACTTAGTCAATAAGCTACTTCAAGGCCTCAACAAGGTCCTACGTTTGACCCCCAATGAAATCTGGAGAGAAACTCAACTGAAAATCGTCCACCGGGCGCACATACCCTTTCTCTACTCCACAACGGACCCTGAGGCCGCAAAATGCCCCCTGTGTCATCATCAGAGACCTTCCCTGACCCACTGTTTTTGGTCATGCTCGTTCATATCTTCCTTTTGGGACCAGGTACTGGCCTATATCTTCAACATTACTTTATTAAAACTACCCAAAGACCCTCTGCTTCTTATCTTTGGCTATTGGGATCCTCTACTACTGCAATGGTCCCCACAGGCACGCCCACTTACGCCGGCCCACCCGGCACCTGCAAGTCCCAACAAAGACTGGTCTCTGCTATGTCTCCTGGTCGCACGGAGAGCCATCTTAAAAAACTGGACGTCCGCCCTCCCTCCCACGGCAACCCAAGTGCAACATGAGCTACTCCTCCTCCTCTACAGGGAACGTGCAACCACCGACTTCAACCGCAAACTCTCTAAATCTCGTTTCCTGGCAACATGGGAACTCTTTATGCAAGCTACGCTATCTGCGGAGGAATGCTCTAATTTTGGTCAATACACCTTCTCTTTTTTCAGATCCCCCCCACCGTCCAGACCTAGGAGGAACAGTTCACCATGAGGATCATTCCTTGAGTCGCCACAACATGGAGGCCTGGGGCACTTCCCATATAGCAAACAGGAAAGCTGGTAACAGGCAGTCCCAGTCTTTCCCATCCCTTTGTACCACTCTCTTGAGCATAGACTTAAGGGTCTTATTAAAGCGTTCCACCAACCCGTCTGTTTGGGGATGGTAGACCGATGTGCGCAGCTGTTTAATCCGGAACAGCTTGCACACATCAGCCATAACCCTCGACATAAACAGGGTGCCCTGGTCTGTGAGTATTTCCTTGGGAAAACCAGTCCATGTAAACAACTGGAATAATTCCTGGGCAATAGCCTTAGAGGAGGTATTCCGCAGGGGTAGCGCCTCAGGATATCGGGTGGCATAGTCAAGAATCACCAATATGTAGTAGTGACCTTGAGCCGACTTTACCAAGGGACCCACTATATTCATGGCTATCCTCTCGAATGGGACCTCAATTATGGGCAGGGGGACCAAAGGGCTCTGGAAGTGAGTCACCAAAGCGGTCAACTGACTGGTGGGACAAGAGGTACAGAATTTCTTTACCTCAGCTTTCAGACCTGGCCAGTAAAACCGGTCGGTGATCTGTGCCTCCGTCTTCTCAACTCCCAGGTGTCCCCCTAACACATCATCATGGGCCAAGTGCAGAACCTTTTGTCTATATTGTTGGGCTACCAACAATTGTTCTACCACATTTTCTCTCACCTTGGTAACCCGATACAGCAATTCATTATATATTGCAAAGTGCTCATTCACACCTGGCTCTTGTGGAACCCCATTTACTACTACAACTTGTTCCTGTGCACGGGCCAAAGTGGGGTCCTGGATCTGAGCAGTACCAAATGCCCCCTAGGGAAAACCCACATCTGGCAGGGTAGGGGTAGAGGCCACTTCCATATCCTCTTCCCCCAGCATTACCTGAAGTGGGGAAGGTTCCCCCCCCCCCCCAGTGTTCTGGTAGGTCTGTGGACCACATATCTTGACATTCCCAACAGTATCAGCACTACTTTCATCACCATTAACCAAATAATTAGCATTTTCATCATCTGGATCCACATTAAGAACATTTGACAGTTCAGGGTTATTTCTCTCAGCAGCAGGAACAGAGGGACTAGTTTCTCCCCAGTGTCTGAACCGTTCTCCTTGTTCCCACAGTTTTGTAAACAATAGACAGTCTCGTCCTATTATAACATCATGTACCAAGTTCTTTACCACCCCCACCTCTTGAGTACCAGTGCCACATGCTGTGGCGATGGACACCCAGATGAGAGGGTACTCTCTAGTGTCCCCGTGAATGCACACCACCCATAACGTTTTACTTACCAGACCGATCTTATCAATTACTCTAGGATGAACCAGGGTTACCATGCTTCCGGAGTCCAAGTGAGGTGTACTACTTGGACTTCACACTCAAATTTTTCCTTACCCAGGTCCTTACCTTACACGTGTGGTGCATACTTTATGGGCATAAAAAGACCCCCTCCAGAGAACCCTGCATTCCATGGGCTCCTCTTGCAGTGGGCAGTTTGCCCAGGTATGACCCCAGGAATGACATCGCCAACATTGTACATCCCCTCCTCTCCAAACGAGAACAGAACGCTGAGGAGGTACCGGAAGTGACTCTTGGCCTTTCGGGGTGTTTGCTCCAGGGCTCCTTGGAACATCCTTTCGAAGGGTAGCAGTTGGTCGAACAGGCCGTGGCGGACTGGGCCCTAGGCGCTTGGTAGGGCCGAGCAGGTCCTCCACCACTGTATATCATTTCACCATCTCGACAAGGAGGTTTACTGTTTTGCGGTCTACATGGCTGACCCATCGTTGAAGGTCGTCTGGCAGGGATCACAGGTATCGGTCCAGCACAACCCGTTCCACGATTTGAGGGCCAGACAACACCTCAGGCTGCAGCAATTTTTTTACCAGTTGCAGTCCCGTTGCATTTGAGACTGGGGTGGCTGATCTGGAACATACTTCCATTGGTGTACTCATTGGGCCCGAACGGCCGTAGTCACCCCCAGATGAGCCAGAATTTCTGCCTTTAGCTCTTGATAATCTTTAGCATCATCTGGAGGCAGGTCGAAGTAGGCTTTTTGAGGATCTCCGATGAGAAAAGGAGCAATGAGGTCGGCCCACTGGTCCTGAGGCCACCCTTCTCTCTCTGCGTCCTCACAAATGTAGCAAGAAATGCCTCTACATCATCGCTCAGGGACAGCTACTACAGAAAATGGCTTGCCCTCACATTCACCTGGTTGCCAGGGGAAACAGCCGCTTGCTCCTGACCCTGAGACAGATGCTGCACTGCTTCCTTTAAGGCAGTCACCTGAGCCTGCATAACCCCTTGCTGGGTCACTTGCTGGGCCATTTGCTGGGCTACCAACTGGGCCACCAACAGGCGAGTATTTTCTTGCTGCAGAGCCAGCGCCTCTTTGTGGTGAGTTTGTTGTACCTCCAGCTGTGTTGCCAAGTGCTGATTAGCTTCCTCATGGCGAGTCTGCGCTTGCATATTAGCCAGGGACAGCTGTTTAATTAGCTCCTCCATTGCTTCAGCTTTTAATGTTTGTGCAGCTTTAACCCAGGACATAAGTCGAATATACTGTATATATATATGTTTTTTTTCTTCTCAGGCCCCGTACACACGAGAGGATCTATCCGCTGGAATTTATCTGCGGATCAGTTCCAGCGGATAGATCCGCTGGTGTGTACAACCCAGCGGATATTTTTCCGCGGATTTTTCTCGGGCCGACCGATTTCCAGCGGATAAAAATTTCTTAGCATGCTAAGAAATCTATCCGCTGGAATCGGCTCCAGCGGATCGATCCGGTGGTCTGTACAGACTCACCGGATCGATCCGTCCGAAACCATCCCTCGCATGCGTCGTAATGATTCGACGCATGCGTGGAATTGCTTATATGACAGCGTCGCGCACGTCCCCGCGTCATCATCGCGGCGACGGCGCGACACGTCACCGCGGTGTGAATTCGGCGCGGATTTCGATCCGATGGTGAGTACACTCCATCGGATCAAAATCCTCTCGTGTGTACTAGGCATTATGCCTGTTATTTTGTCCTGCCTGCATTCGAGCACCACTGTAAAGTTTGGGGAACCAGCTAGATTGCAGAACACAGGCTTTTCAATCAAAAAGGAGGTTTATTAAACTTAAATAGCTTCACAGCAGCAAAACAAAAGAAATAACAGTCTCACTGACTTGTAGGGCTCAGAACTGCTATCGCAGTTAAACAGTCCTTGCTTTATGTTGCAGGTAACTTTCCCAGCTAGCAGGCTTCCAGGCAGGACACTGCCATGTGCTTTCACAGCTTTTCACCATCCACCGTCTCCACTACACTCCCCCACACACACCTACAAATTTCTGTCTTGTTTTAAACCACTTCCTTTGACAGGTGTGTTATTTTGTTCCCTTAAAGCAGTGGTTCTCAACCTTCTAATGCCGTGACCCCTTGATAAAATTTTCCAGGTTGTGGGGACCCCTAACAGTAAAATTATTTTCGTAGCGTGGGTTGTGAGCACCCTAGGCAAGACAAGTAATTTGCACCCCCAAACCCACAGACATTTTGCAATCGCTTCCACTCATACAGTATTAAAACCCCTATGGTACATTTTAGGATGTACAACTCTTTCTCTTTGTTCTCCTTTCTTTCTCTTTTATCTCTCTTTGTTCTAATTTCTTTTTTTGTTTCCCCATCCCTCTCCAGCCGTCTTTCTTGTTCTTTTTCTCCCTTTTTCTTTCTTTCATCCCGCTCTTTTCCTCTATATTCCATGTATTCTCTATTTTTATTACTTCTCTTGCTCCTTGGTGGGGGGGGGGATGGGATGAGTGGCAGTGCTGGCAGGGAATTGGGATGAGTAGCAATGCTGATGAGTCAAAAAGGCTGGGAGAGCAGTGTGGGCTTCAGGAACAGCCCAGAATGTGGGGACCCCTGGGAAATCATCATTTGACCCCTGAGGGGGTCCCGACCCCAAGGTTGAGAACCACTGCCTTAAAGGGACCACAGTCCAAACAGAGGGGAAATATAGCATCCTTCCAGAACCCAGCCACGGCATCCTGTAATAAATATATATATATATATATATATATATATATATATATATATATATATATATATATATATATATATATATATATATATATATATATATATTTTGCATCCAGAAAGTATTTATAGAGCTTCACTTTTTCCACATTTTGTTATGCTATAGCCGTATTCCAAAATGGATTCAATTCATTATTTTTCTTAAAGTTTAACAAACAAGTGAAAAAAGTTTGTTTGAAATCTTTGCAAATTTATTAAAAATAAAAAAGCTAAAAAAATAATTTACAGAAGTATTTACAGTCTTTTCACAATAATTTGTTGAAGCACCTTTGGCACCAATTGCAGGCTTAAGGCCCGGTTTAAACTGGTGCGATGCCAGACATGCCATGTGATTCGCAGCGCACTGCTGTTCACATTACATGTGATGTATATGTGATGCGATTTCAGCCATACAGATAGTATGGCTGATATCGCACCACATTCGGTCCAAACATGCACGGGACCCTTTTTTTTGTTCGGACCAGAATCGGATCGCATGGGTACTTACACATATGCGATACGATTCATGTCCGAACTGTCAGTTCGCAGTGCGATATGCAAACTAAAATGGGGGCGTCGTTAATATATAATGACACTCCCCAGCAGTTTGCATATGGCAGTGTGAACTGCCGTGCAAGTTGGGTGCGATGTGGGAACCCGCAGTTGATTTGCATGGTTTTCGCATCACACCAGTGTAAACCGGGCCTTAATCTTTTTACGTATGATGCTACAAGCTTGGCACACCTATTTTTTAGCAGTTTCTCCCATTCTTCTTTGCTGGATCTCTCAAGCTCCATCAGGTTAGATGGGGAGCATCGGTGTACAGCCATTTTCAGATTTCTCTCGGGTTTAAGCCTGGGCCACTCAAGCACCCGAGCAACCTCCTGTGTTCACTGAGCAGCAGGGCAGCCACTCAGCACAGGACCCAGAAGCCAGACGGCAGCTTCCACAGGGATCGGCAAGTATGGCACATGCATACTTAAAGTGGTCAAACTGGACCAATGTAACTATGCAAAAATAGCCACACCTGAAATTCAGCTTTAAAAACGTGTTACAAACCAAAATTTTTATTGAATTTGAAAGAATTTACAAAACTGATGCATCTCATACTTATTATTGATTAGGAGATGATTGTCGTTGTGATTAATTAATAGATTGGTAGAGTAATCGAATGATTAATAAACAGTACCTCATAATAAACTGTTGGATTAACTACAGAGTGACAAGCTGAGAAAACCTCTTTTCCGGAATTCAGCTTGGAGCACCAGTCATGTGCATACGATTCTGTGTGTAAAATGACAGTGTTGTTACAGCTATGAAAATAATGATGCTATGAAGGAATACTGATTTTAGAGGGCAAACTTTTTTTGTTGTTGTTAGTTTTGGATAGATTAGGGAAGGTTTTGAACCTATGTCAGGGTTTTATTGCTTTCTGTGTTCCCAGCAAGGAGATTTAGGCCCTGTACACACGATCGGACAAAACCGATGAAAACGGACTGAAGTTGCTCCAGTGCTCACATATTCCGGAACTGCAACCTACCTGAAGTGCACAGAAGTACAAGGTGTTCAGTGCTCAGAGACATGGCCAAGGTAAGGAATACTGAAACTCGACCACCACTGAACAAGACACAGAAGATGAAACGTCAAGACTGGGCCAAGAAATAACTAAAGACAGATTTTTTAAAGGTTTTATGGACTGATGAGATGAGAGTGACTCTTGATGAAGCAGATGGATGGACCTGTGGCTGGATCAGTAATGGGCACGAAGCTCCACTTCGACTCAGACGCCAGCAAGGTGGAGGTGGGGTACTGGGTTGGTATTATTAAAAATTTGCTAGTTTACCATCCGGGTTGAAGTTGGACTCAAAATTAACTCCCAAACCTACTGCCAGTGTTTAGAAGACACTTTCTTCAAGTAGTGGAACAAGAAAAAGTCTGCATCTTTCAAGAAGACCATGATATTTGTGCAGGACAATGCTCCATCACATGCATCAAAGTACTCCACTGTGTGGCTAGCCAGTAAAGGCCTTACAGATGAAAGAATAATGACATGACCCCCTTCTTCCTCACCTGACATAAACCCTATTGAGAACTTGCTGGCTCTTCTTAAATGGGAGATTTACGGTGAAGGAAAACAGTACACCTCTCTGAACAGTGTCTGGGAGGCTGTGGTTGCTGCTTCACACAAAGTTGATAGTCAACAGATTAAGAAACTGGCAGACTCCATGAATGGAAGGCTTATGAATATTATTGAAAAGAAGTGTAACTATATTGGTCACTGAATTTTTTTTGGGGTCGGGGGTGAAAGTCAAAAATGTTTATTTATTTATGTTTTGAGTTGTCTGTTTATTATTCTCACTTTAACAGATGAAAACAAACAAGTGAGATGAGAAAATTTTCGTTTTTCATTTAGTTGCAAAATAATTCTGCACCCTAAAAGTTGCCCAATAGTTCTGCACACATATATATTCTCCTAAGACGAGGGGACAGTCCGCTGAAAACGGTCCGCCGGACCGTTTTCAGCAGACATGTCCCCTCTGAGATTTCTGTCTGATGGTTGTACACACCATCAGACAGAAATCCGCACGGACAGACAGCACGGTGACGTGTCCGCGCCGCGACGATGACGCGGCAACGTGCGCGACGCTGGAAGGTCAATGCTTCCACGCATGCGTCAAAGTGATTCGATGCATGCGAGGGATGGCGGCCGCTCGGACATGTACGGTGAGGCCCCATACACACCATAGAATCTATCCGCAGATAAATCCCATCAAATGGGTTTCTGCGGATAGATCCTATGGTGTGTACACTCCGTCGGATATCTATCCGCAGATAAATCTCCCCTGGAATGGATTTCCAGCAGATAAATATTTGTCGACATGCACAGAATATCTATCTGCTGGAATCCATTCCAACGGATGGATCCGCTCGTCTGTACAGACTTACCGGATCCATCCGTCCAAAGGGATTCCCCGCACGCGCCGTAATGAATAGACGCATGCGTGGAATTCCTTATATGACAGTGTCGCGCCCGTCGCCGCGTCATAATAGCGGCGACGGCGCGACACGTCATCGGCAGAGGATTTCAGCGCGGATTTCAATGCGATGGTGTGTACACGCCATCGCATTGAAATCCTCTGAAATCTTAGAGAGGATTTATCCGCGGATACGGTCCGCTGAACCGTATCTGCGGATAAATTCTATCGTGTGTATGGGGCCTGAGTCTGTACAGACGACCGAACATGTTCGACGGACAGGATTCCAGCGGACATGTTTCTTAGCATGCTAAGAAACATTTGTCTGCTCGAAAACGGTCGGGTGGACAAATGTCCGCAGGAAACCTGTCCGGTCGGCCGTACACACGACCGAACATGTCTGCTGAAATTGGTCAGCGGACCAGTTTCAGCAGACATGTTCGGTCGTCTGTACGAGGCCTAAGAAAGCCAAAACCTCACCTTTTCTAAATATTCAGGTTTGAGGTTTATTAACATTTTGGATTGACTAAGAGCACTGTAGTTTTTCAATAATGAAATGAATCCTTAAACATACAACTTGCCTAATAATTCTGCACACCGTGTATAAGCACTAAGAATACATAAAACGTAATACATTTTTTTTTACCTTTTTGAATGTTAATGGCACACGGATCAATAGTATCTGTTGAAACTTTTCCACAGGTGTGATCACTCCTCCATGAATGTGTAAAAGTAGACAAATCTTGTACTGATATTCCTCCCGGAACAACAAAATCATCAAACTGTTTATCATTGAAATTTCCACAAAGACCTGCATTATAAAACATTGCAGTCAGATTTAAGTAAAATACAGATGTTTCTACTCATTGTATGGACTCCCATAGAAAATATGCAGATACAGACCCTGCCATGACCACACTGCTGTTCTCTGTGATGCTTTTTTTTTTTTTTTTTTAGCTTGTTTCAAAGCATGAGGGATGTTTGTAAGCTTGGAAAAAGTTCCCACTATAAACGATTTGAGGTCTCCACATATTATTCCTGCATGTTGGAAGGCCTCCACATACTATTCCTGCATTTTGGAAGGCCTCCACATACCATACTATTCCTGCATGTTGGAAAATACTATGATATTTATCAGAAGCCCTATGTGCAGAGGTTAGCAAAAAAGTGGCAATGCTGGTTACATTGATGTCAAGATGCTCTGCTAACCTAGGTTTACCAAATCATGTAGAAGTCAGCAGGAGGAACCAGTGATAGTGGTGGGGGACACACAGGGCCGCTGTTAGAAATCATGGGGCCCCGTACAGCCTACCTGATGGGGCCCCCCCAACCCCACCCTTGACCACGCCTCAAAAAAGTGATATTTTAAGTGATATTTTATTCTCTGCAAAATTAAAGCTAAATGGGACAGATGTGTTCTGATTTCCAGGTCTGTTCAGTTTCCATCTGCACACAATGCACAGCCGACAGGGGAGGACTTGTGATGTCTCTATGGGTGGTCAAATGGAAATTTGGACTTGTGTCCACTCACAACAGGCAATGTGGAAGGAAGATTGCCCACACTCCCAGCATCAGAAAAAAAATAGCGTTTATGTCCACAAAGAAAAGCATCACAAACCCACAATACAGAGAGATAGCAGCATTTTTTTTTTCAAATCTATGTACATCTGGATTACATCCTATATAGAGCTTCCATACAGATCCACATGAAAAAATGGCAGGCAGACCTAATTGTTATGCCGCGTACACACCATCACTTTATGTGATGAAAAAAAACGACACTTTCTGTGAAGTAAAAAATTACGTTTTTGAAACTTCAATTTTCAAAGACGAAGTTGCCTACACACCATCGTTTTCTCACAATGATCTTGCAAAGTGAGGTTACGTTCCACCACGTTTTACCATTGAAGCTTGCTTCATAAGTAGCTTCTGGGCATGCGTGGATGAAAAACGTCTTAGAAAACGACGTTTTTTGCTACACACGGTCAATTTCTGTGAAGTAAAAAGTGCACTTTTGAAAAACGACACATAAAATTGAAGCATGCTTCAATTTTTTTTGGTCGTTTTTTACAAGACATAAAACGACGTTTTCCCCCACACACACAGTCAATTAAAGTGACGTTTTTAAAAACGTCATTTTTTTTCATCACATAAAGTGATGGTGTGTACGCGGCATAAGGTTTGGGTGAAAGCTTCTTTAAGAAGGGGTGGTTGGTGGGTGGTTAAAAAATGCAGCTCAGCTGCATGTTTTTACTGCCCCCCCTTCCATCCAAACAAGTAGCAAGTGTAATTATTATGTAATTATTAATTCATTATTATGATGATCACAGAAATTTAGATCCTCTATTGCTCTGCCACAGTGTCACATGGCTATTGAGTGCTTACTTTGTTATGGCTCTATTGTGTGACAGTCTGTACACACTCAGACCCAATAGCCATGTGACACTGTGGAAGAGCAATAGAGGATCTAAAATGCTATGATCATCCTAATGATGATACTCATGAACACAGTGGGGAGTCAGGGGGCTGTACCTTCTTTCCATGGTAGCTGGTGTGACTGTGTGCCGCCCCTTGCCTGTAGCTGTGCACCGCTGCTGGATTAAAGCGGTTGTAAACCTTTATTTTTGACTTTTACCTACAGGTAAGCCTATAACAAGGCTTACCTGTAGGTATAAAGAATATCTCCTAAACCTGTACGGTTTTGGAGATATTCCCCTCGCAATGCGGGCGGCGCATGCGCAGGGGGGAATCCACGATGAAAGATCCGGCAGCCGCCGGACCCTGCCGATTTTAAATCTCACGCGCGGGAGTGACGTCATCACCGCTCCAGCCAATCACAGCGCTGGAGCGGCGATACCCGGAAGACACGCCGGAGCAAGATGACATCTCGCTCGGCGTGAACCAGGTAAGTGTTGTTCACCTCGTTTTGAGGTAAGTATTTCATAATCAGCTATTATGCGGTGCATACTAGCTGATTATGCATTTTGCCCTGCAAGTAAAAAAAAAATAAAAAATTATATATGCGGTTTACAACCGCTTTAAGGCTCCATTCACATCTAGGCAGACAAATTCGCGGGACAAATAGCGGCGTTTTGTACCGCGATTTGCGGCGACAAGACGCCGCGATTGTCCGCCTAGATGTGCCCCTAGATGTGCCCCTCTATGGAGATGGTTCCCGAACGCCGAAAGCCGCCTGAAAAAAAGGTCCGGGACCTTTTTTCAGGCGGCAGGCGACAGGCGTTCGGCGTGGAGATGTGAACCATCTCCATAGAGGGCAATGTCTTTTCATCCCTCTGGCGGCAGCGGCGTCGCACTACAGGCGACAAAACGCCTAGATGTGAATGGGGACTAAGTTTCCTGCATCCTCTCAGCCAGACAGTCACATGCCTCTCTCACTCCCACAGACATCACTTACTGAGGGACCCCTGTACACATAAATCACTCCCCCAGGGATGGTACAAGCAGAGGGCAGCCGGAACTAGAACATGTGCAGCGCATTATGCGGCCAGGCTTTATCTACCTGCTCCCCCCGAAAATGGAAATAAAGTCCCTTCAGTGATTTCACTTCCTGGGCCCCTCTATTGCCCTAATGGGGCCCAGGATTATGTAAGTACACCCTAAAAAGCAAGCAGGAGCATGGGTGGTTTAGAAAAACATTTTAATTTATTCTGTCAGAATTTAACTTTAAAGCTTCCCGGGCCCCCTAGCTGAGCCGAGCCCGGTACAACAGGGCTGATTGTACTGCCCTATCAGCGGCCCTGGGGACACATCAGAGTGACATTATTGAGAAAGTCAGTTTACCTATGGGTATCAGGTAATTATTATTTCTCAGGAATGGAGTGGTGTTCGGTGGTACAGGCAACAGGAGAGTATTTACATCTTTATTTTTGCAGGTATAGCTTTTGAGCAGATTTGAAGTCAATGATAGAGCCACTTTATTTATTTTCTACTTACCACAGACTTTTCCAGATAAAGCAGTGCTTACATATATATACAGTTGCATCTCAGGCACCCTTGTGATTTCCAGTTGAACACCAAGTTGTGTATAGACAACAGTGGTAAAGCTTGTGGGCTCAAAAACACTCAGATTTCCTGTTAACAGACACAGGTCATAAATAATACTTTAGCCGGACCTATACATAATAAAAACTACATATGTAATATTATCTGCACATTACAGTTGGTGTAATTATAGTTTTAAAATGTTTTGCTTTCAAAGTTTTGAATTCTATGTTACATTTAATGCTAATGCACTGCAAAGTTACATCTATTTTTTTTTTTTTTTTTTTTGTTTCCTCAATTTTGATTGAGTGAACCTAAGAATACATATATATATATATATATATATATATATATATATATATATATATATATATATATATATATATATATATATATATATATATATATATATATATATATATATAAAATGTACAGTAAGAAAGAGCATGATTTTGTGTCTGAAAGGCATATTCTAGTAGTAATTGAGAATCATTCAATACTTTTCAGAAATGTCCATTCTATGTTGTTCATCTATGTTTTTAACAAAAAGTATTTTTTTTACTGTAACTTATAGATGTGAAAGTTGTATTGTGTTGACATTCGTACTGTGATTTTATCAAATCTAGTTGTTTGCTCATTTAATTTTGCCTTGGTTATCTCTGTAATAATAGATTCTAAATATTTAATTTCATTAGCTTTCTTATATACAGTGGCCCATATTCTCTCTAAAAATCCGCGGGCTGCGCTTAAGGCACTTACACTCCGCTGTCCCAACTTACAGGAGCAAGTGTTGTATTCCCCAAACACTTGCTCCGTAAGTTGGGACGGCGGAGTGTAAATGCCCCGGCGTAGCCTGCCGGATCTCCAAGGGGGCGGCTTGTATTCAAATTAAGCGCGCCCCCGATTCTAATGAACTGCGCATGCGCCGGGCTTCAAAAAGCCCAGTGCGCATGCTCCTGTTCTCGGCGGAAAACGCCAATGACGCCGACGTGTGCGTCATTGACGTAAAGTCGTATTCAAGAACGACTTAGTAAAACGACGTACCCGACGAAAAAACACGATGCGGACCCGACGCCATCCGTAACATGGCCTACGTGGGACTTGCGGAAACTTACTCCTCATATAGCAGGAGTAAGTTTCCGCTTACGCAAACGACGTTAGCGACGGTTACGCGACGCGAACTCGTTCGGGAATCGGCGTAGAAGGATCATTTGCATACGCAAATGAGTCCTTCACGTAAATGCCATCTAGCGGCGGCCGGCGTCATTACATTTAAGATCCGCCAGTGTAAGTGACTTACAGATGGCGGATCTTAAGTGTATCTATGCGAAAATGATTCTAAGAATCAGTCGCATAGATACACGGGCCAAAAAAGGGAGATACGATGGAGTATCCTGAGATACTCCATCGTAACTTCTATGAGAATATGGCCCAGTATCTCACAAAAGTGAGTACACCCCTCACATTTTTGTAAATATTTTATTATATCTTTTCATGTGACAACACTGAATAAATGACACTGCTACAGTGTAAAGTAGTGAGTGTATAGCTTGTATAACAGTGTAAATTTGTTGTCCCCTCAAAATAAACTCAACACACAGCCAGTAATGTCTAAACCGCTGGCAACAGAAATGAGTACACCCCTAAGTGAAAATGCCTACAGTCAAGCATGGTGGTGGGAGTGTCATGGTCTGGGGCTGCATGAGTGCTTCCGGCACTGGGGAGCTACAGTTCATTGAGGAAACAATGAATGCCAACATGTACTGTGACATACTGAAGCAGAGCATGATCCCCTCTCTTTGGAGTCTGGGCCGCAGATCAGTATTCCAACATGATAACAACCCAAGACACACCTCCAAGATGACCACTGTCTTGCTAAAAAAGCTGAGGGAAAAGGTGATGGACAGGCCAAGCATTTCTCCAGACCTTAACCCCACTGAGCATCTGTGGGACATCCTAAAATGGACGTGCAGGAGCGCAAGGTCTCTAACATCCAGTGATGTCGTCATGGAGGAGTGGGAGAGGACTCCAGTGGCAACCTGTGAGGCTCTGATGAACTCCATTCCCAAGAGGGTTAAGGCAGTGTTGGAAAAGAATGGTGGCCATACAAAATATTGACACTTTGGGCCGAATTTGGACACTTTCACTTAGGGGTGTACTCACTTTTGTTGCCAGTGGTTTAGACTTTAATGGCTGGTGTGTTGAGTTATTTTGAGGGGACAGCAAATCTACACTGTTATACAAGCTGTACACTCATTACATTACATTGTAGCAAAGTGTAATTTCTTCAGTGTTGTCACATGAACACATAATAAAATATTTACAAAAATGTGTACTCACTTTTGTGAGATTATTCTTCATATATTTTTTTTTTTTTTACCATAGCTGTGCTATGTAATCATACATGATTAAAGTGAATGTTCTTGTAGTTTAGTAAATCAGTTGAAGTAAGTTAATTTTGCAAAGACTATCTAACCATATTTAAGGAAAATAATTAAAACAAGTTTTGACTGCACAAGATTGGATGGCCATAGACAGCATTGTTTTTCTGAATTTACTAAGTTAAGTAAATTTTGACTTTGTGAGTTTAATTTTCAAATAGCTGGTGAATTAGGTGAAGATTTGCTCTACTACTTTAGTAAGTCAAACTCAAGGTGTGCATATGGAGAGAGACTGAGAATAGTGGGATACTGTAGATTGCGTCTAGCAAAAAGTAACAAGCTGCTTAAAATTTCAGCGTAGAAAAGGAATTGTGTTGTCAGGTCAATAGCAAAGTTAAGTGCTCACTGAGGATTTCCTATCATGTAAGGCATGACAGGAAATCCTCCTGCCATAGGCTGGCCATAGTTGTCTCAAATTTTGTCTAATTCTACAAATGCCACCCAGCTCGGCAAATGTCAATTAAAAAAATCAACTGATGTGGGTGAAAAATGTTGATGAAACAGTGACTGCATCCTATCAGATGCAGTCACTGTTCAGCAACACCACTGTTTTCAGAAATTATAATAGCCAGTAGTAGGGATTCCTATCAACACTATTGTTCAGCCAGTGAGCTGAATGAGACAACATTGAGCTTTCTATGGCCAGTCTTTCTCCACAATTTTGCAGTAATTTTTTTTGTCTCAACTGTTAGCAAGTTATTTGTTGTATGTTTACGATATGTTAAATTGCTTTACTAACTTAGTAGTAAATTGACTTTTCTTTGTGTTTTAGAATGCTTCCCATGCTCTGTTGCTGTAATAGGGCTTAGAATAAAGAGGTAACAGTGGGTATTTTACCATATGAATAGGGTAATGTAATCTCATCAGAATTAAGTGTTACTTCCCCATTGCTTTTGATAACCAGTGTCTAAGATACAAGAGAAAAAAATGCATAAGACAAAACAGAAAAAAAAAGAAATACAGTACAAATTTGTTACAAGTAATGTAATGGAAAAAATCAAATAACTTACACAATATTTGAATGAAGATGGGATAACATACATATACTCATGGCTAGTTGCATTCAATTATGTAATGTAAAGTTGTAGTAAAGGTGAAAGTTTCTCTTTTACCTTAATGCATTCTCTGCATTAAGAAAAAAAAATGTATATGGTAACTTCCCTGAAGCCCCCCTCTAAATACTTACCCGAGGCAGATTTTCGATCCAGTGCTAGGCACATCTGCTGCTCTTCTCCCCTCTCCCCCCTCTCACAGGTTTGACTGAGAGCAGCGGGAGCCATTGGCTCCTGTTGCTGTCAGTAAAAACCTGTGAGCAGAGAACAGGGGGGTGGGGCCGAGCTGGCTGTGTGTCTGAAAAGCTGGCGGGAGAACCAAGAAGAGGAGGCTCAGAGCTGCTCTGTGTAAAATCATTGCACAGAGCAGGTAAGTATGACATGTTTGTTATATTAATTAAAAATGTAAAGCCTTACAATGACTTTACATTGTATATAAACTTAACAATTGACATCTCTTCCTTGCTCCCTTTTGATCTGTTAAATATACAGTTCAAAGCAATGTATTATACTGTATATTAGGGATGAGCTTCGTGTTCGAGTCAAACTCACGTTTGACTCGAACATTGTATGTTCGACAGTTCGTCGAAATACGAACGTTACAGGCTGTTCGCGCCAAATTCGAGTGGCGTGTCACGGCCCATAATTCATAGTGCATTGCTGGCTGATGATTGCCCAAGCATGCACTATGACCTGCATGCTTGGCCAATCACAGCTTGCAAAAAACAGAGAGCCATAATTGGCCAAAGCCAGGGTGGCTCAGGGGGTTTAGTACATGCCCCACACTATAAAAGGCCGCCTGCAGATAGGCCTTGTGTAGTGTGTTGTGGTAGTTAAGAGAAGACAGAGAGAGAGAGAGGGAGAGAGTGTCATTTATTGCAGGTAGATAGAGCAGGCAGGCAGGCAGGCAGGCTAGTCAGTTAGAGTTTGGCCCCATACACACGATAGAATCCATCCGCAGATAAATCCCAGCAAATGGGTTTCTGCGGATAGATCCTATGGTGTGTACACGCCAGCGGATCTGTTTCCGCGGAGAAATCTCCTCTGGGATGGATTCCAGCAGATCGGATATTTGCTGACATGCACAACAAATCCATCTGCTGGAATCCATTCCAACGGATGGATCCGCTCGTCTGTACAGACTTACCGGATCCATCCGTCCAAAGGGATTCCCCGCACGCGTCGTAATGATTTGACGCATGCGTGGAATTCCTTATATGACAGCGTCTCGCCCGTCGCCGCGTCATAATAGCGGTGACGGCGCGACACGTCATCGCCAGAGGATTTCAGCGCGGATTTCAATGCGATGGTGTGTACACGCCATCGCATAGAAATCTTCTGAAATCCTCGAGAGGATTTATCCGCGGATACGGTACGCTGGACCGTATCTGCGGATAAATCCTCTCGTGTGTATGGGGCCTTAGAGTGTGTAGAGGATATATATGCATCCCAGGTGTTGTATATATATTTATACACTGTATAGTTTAGCTAGATCTGCTCTTCCTAATTTACTGACAGGCAGGCAGGTGATTGTGCTATCTACAGTATTCTCACGTGGTGTACTGTCTGTGTCCTCTGCAGTGTGCACCTAAAGCTACGTGGTGTGTGTACTGTCCGTGTCCTCTGCACATTGTGCACCTAACATAAAGCTGGTGTTTCTCATTTACTTCTAGAAGCAGAGATCTTCTCATATTAATACTACAGGCAGGGTATATTGCTGCAAGTACTTTCACGTGGTGTACTGTCTGTGTCCTCTGCAGTGTGCACCTAAAGCTACGTGGTGTGTGTACTGTCTGTGTCCACTGCAGTGTGCACCTAAAGCTACGTGGTGTGTGTACTGCCCGTGTCCTCTGCACATTGTGCACCTAACGTAAAGCTGGTGTTTCTCATATTTACTCCTAGAAGCAAAGATCTTCTCATATTAATACTACAGGCAGGGTATATTGCTGCAAGTACTTTCACGTGGTGTCCTCTGCAGTTTTAGACGTAATATACGTTAATATAATATATAATATATGGTAGATTACTGTCCATGTTAAAACAATCCAATATATGTCTCTTTATTTCCTGGCTCAATCTGTGCCCAAAAGTGACTCCTGTTACACCTACTATCTGTGCAATCTCTCTGTGTTTGCGGACGGCTGGAGCGGATGGCGGTGCAGGCTCTCCTCGCCTCTTGCTAGCTTCCCGGCGGTCTCCCGGAGCTTCGGGGGGACAGTCACAGGCTTGTCTTCTGGGGATGTGACTGGAGGGCTGTGGAGACACGTGACCTGTCCGGCGAATACCAGCGTGCCTAAGCCTGTGCCTGTGGCTAAGGGCGCTCGTTCCAGAGGCTCCCCAGAGGTTCCCTCCCCCTGAGTGAAGTAAGGACGCTGAGGAGCAACAGAGTGAGTAATAGCCAGTGCATTGCGTATGGTATTGTGCTGGTCATAACTGATAAACTGCGTGCAACAGGTGGAGTGCTGTATATATTATATACATTATATGGCCGCAGCACTGGCAATAAAAACCAAGAGAGACTGAGAGACTGGTAAAGGATCGCTCTCTTCCTTTTATTGGGGAAAAGTCTTCAAGCTTAAGTTAAAAGTTAAAAGTCTGGGAGGTGGAAAACCTGCTACTCTTGGCTATCTTTTCTTATTATTATAACCACACTTATTCTTGCATTCGCTCTTGCTGCATACGTTTCTTTTTTTTTTTTTTTTTTAAAGAAAGGGGGAGACCCTTTTTTTCCCCTGTTTCCTGTCAGGTTAAATCAGTTTGAGTTGATTAAGCCCTCTAAGTCTTATCCCCCTGGTTAAAAAATAAAAGGAAATACAAGCAGACATGTCGGGGGCCACAATCATTACGGTCAGCAAAGGAAAAGGGGGGCCCAGCTATCGCAGCAGCAGCTAAATTAGAAAAATATGCCCATACATCAGACCATACCCCGACTAAAGGAGGATTTTAAACCCAGGCCCAGGCCAAAATAACAACAGATAGGAAGAGTCAAGGACAAATGGTTGCAGCAACATTTAAAAATGTCATTAATAAAAATAAAGCCACAGCCGAAAAAAGGGCGGAGACAGATCCAGCACCAGTTTCCCCTATAGAGGACACCCCTACAATAAAGGATGTGTTCTTGGTGGTCAAGGAATTTAAACAGGCACTGGGAGAATTGTGCCATCAAATGAAGGGCATTAAAGAGGAGCTGGTTTCAGTGCGACACAAGCTTCAGAAAACAAATGAAAGGATAACAGAGGCGGAGGGGAGGATTTCTCAAATAGAGGATGAATTACACCCAGTAAAACAAGAGGTTAAAATAATGAAAGATCAAGTCAGCAAGATTGATGAAAAGATGGATGAAATAAAAAATAGACTTTGAAGGGACAATGTGAGATTGGTGGGACTTCCGGAAAAGTGCGAAGGGTCTAACCCCATAGAGTTTTTGGAAAATTGGTTCACAAAGCTATTTGGTAGAGAGATTTTCTCTCAGTCGTTTTTAATAGGAAGTGCGCATAGAGTCCCTTTTATACCACCTTCCCCTGGAGGACTTTCTCGATCAATGCTAATGAAATTTTTTAATTACAGGGACAAAGAAACACTATTAAGAAAGGGTAGAGAGATGGGGAATATTTTTTTTGATGGATCTTGGATCCCTTTACCCTGATTTCTCACCCGCCCTACAGAAGCGGAGGGCAACCTTTATAGATGTCAAACATAAAATGCAAAAATGTTATCTCACATATGCCCTATTGTATCCAGCATGGCTACGGGTAGTAGCATTGGGCAGGACACTTTTTTTGATACCCCGAAGGGGCGATGACATGGCTGGAGGACAAAAAAGATCAGCTATCAACAGAATGAATGGGACATTTAGATCAAAGAAGGAATAAAGGATAAGTTAAAGGGGAATTAATAGAATATGTTGTTGGGGTGGGGGTGGGTGACACATGGTTGGAGGGTGGGGGGAGGGGAAAATAGGAGTGAGAACAGTGGAAGGAAGTGTGGGGATGGATGGACCGATCACAAAAAAAGCCCCTTATGCCGCGTACACACGGTCGTTTCCGGCATAATTTTTTTTAAATTTTTCATCATGGAAAAAAAACGAAGTTTTTCCAACTTCATCATAAAAAACGACGTTGCCCACACACCATCGTTTTTTCAAAATGATGAATAAAGCGTGGTGACGTACAACACGTACGACGGCACTCTGAAGGGGAAGTTCTCTTCGCCTTTGGGCTGCTTTTAGCTGATTCCGTGTTAGTAAAAGATGATTCGCGCTTTTCTGTCTGTTACAGCGTGATGAATGTGCTTACTCCATTATGAATGGTCGTTTTACCTGAACGAGCGCTCCCATCTCATAACTCGTTTATGGACATGCGCGGGTTTAAACCGGCGTTTTAGCCCACACACGATAATTTTTTACAACCCAAAAAAACACGTTTTTTCAGAAGCCGAAAAACGATGTGAAGCCCACACACAATGATTTTAAATGATGTTTTTAAAAATGTCTTTTTTTTTTCATGCCGAAAAACGACCGTGTGTACGCCGCATAAGGTTTTCCTAGGAAGGTGTAGGGAAGGGTTGAGGGGAGGGATGGAGAGTAGAGAGGGTGGTGGGAGGGGGAGGCATCAAATTGGGGTATTTTAGTGGACACATAAGGGTTTGAATATACTGAGGGGAAAATATATATACACGCAAATGGCACAAATTATGGTTAAAGGTAAAATAGCACAGATAATATATGAAAAAAGAGATAGTACTGGTTTCACAGAAAGTAATGGTAAAATACACAAATACACAAGTATACTAAATAGCAATTGGGGGAAAAACTATAGATTGGCCCCATATAGTGCTTCTTAAAGATAAGAGAAAAATTAGGAGTAAGTATGCACTAAGCCATGTAAAAAATAGGATTTTTTTGTACTCACCGTAAAATCCTTTTCTCTGAGTCCATGGATGGACACAGCTCCTTAAATCTTGACAAGTGGGTTATGTTCCCTGTTTACAGGAGATGACTAGGCAGAAACATGTTAGATAATTAAATACATGTTACATTAACAAAGTTGAACAGCCCCGCCCAAGGGGCGGTCCCTCCAGACATAACCCTCTTCACTGCAGCATGCAGCCTCAGTTCGTAACAAGCAGTACAAGCCTAAAAAAAGGAGGGGTGGGTGCTGTGTCCGTCCATGGACTAGGTGAGTACAAAAAATCCTATTTTCTCTTATCGTCCATGGACGGACACAGCTCCTTAAATCTTGACAAGTGGGACGTCCCCAAGCAGTGTAAAAAACGAGGGGTGGGAAATATATCAGTAAAACCAATTTTAACTTCACCTCAAAACTAGCAGAGCTCCTCAACGGAGGAGGTGCAACTTTAAACAGCCGCCGGCAAAAACTAGCGGCCAAAAAAGCATCAGAAGATGCACTCACAGCAACATGTAAATTCTGGACAAAGGGTGAAGGGACGAGCAAGTCGCCGCCTCGCACACCTGTGAGACCGACGCATGATGTCATAAAAAAAACCCAGGAAGCACCAATTGCCTTGGTTGAAAGTGCCGTGACCGGAAAGGGGGGCCCGCCCCCTTAAGAGCATAGGCCTGTATGACAGCCTGCCTGATCCACCGCGAAATGGTGGCCGACAAGACCGCCCGCCAAGGCCCTTTTGTGGACCAGACACCAACACAAAAGACAGTCAGAACTCCGAAACGGAGCCGTAGCAGGCTGGTACACCCGCAAAGCGCGTACCATGCCTAAAGTATGAAAGGCAAACTCCGTACCGTAGGATGCGCCGTCCGAGGACAGAAGGATGGAAGAACAATGTCCTTATTCCGGCGAAAGGCCGAAACCACTTTCGGAAGAAGGGAAGGTCACGGGCGCACCATCACCTAATCCTTATGGAGGATCAAGCATGGCGGCTTGCAAGACAAGACCGCCAACTCAGAAACCCCTCTAACAGAGGTAAAGGCCACTAAAGGGGCCACCTTCTGAGATGGTGTCAAGAGAAAATCTCTCTGATGTTTTCAAAAGGAAGATTCCTGAAGAACCGAGAGTACCACAGTCAAAACTCATGGGGGAAGAGATGGGCCAAGAGGGGAAAGATATGACAAACCCCCTGCACACAAAAAGGGACCCACCAGGGAACGGGCTGCAAAAAGGCTGAAATCTGCCCCCAAACGGTTCTTCAACCGCTTAATGACCGCCGCATGTACATATACGTCAACAGAATGGCACGTACAGGCAGATGGGCGTACATGTACGTCCCTGCCTTTCCGCGGGTCGGGGGTCCGATCGGGATCCCCCCCCCCGGTACATGCGGCAGTCGGTTCTTCCATGGGAGCGATCCGGGATGAGGGCGCGGCTATTCGAATAGCTGCCCCTCACGATCGCTCCCCAGAGCTGAAGAATGGGGAGAGCCGTATGTAAACACGGCTTCCCCGTGCTTCACTGTGGCGGCTGCATCGATCGTGTGATCCCTTTTATAGGGAGACACAATCGATGACGTCAGACCTACAGCCACACCCCCCTACAGTTGTAAACACACACTAGGTGAAACATAACTCCTTCAGCGCGCCCCCCCTGTGGTTAACTTCCAAACTGCAACTGTAATTTTCACAATACACAATGCAATTTAAATGCATTTTTTGCTGTGAAAATGACAATGTTCCCAAAAATGTGTCAAAATTATCTGAAGTGTCCGCCATAATGTCGCAGTCACGAAAAAAAAAACGCTGATCGCCGCCATTAGTAGTAAAAAAAATAATAATAAAAATGCAATAAAACTATCCCCTATTTTGTAAACGCTATAAATTTTGCGCAAACCAATCGATAAACGCTTATTTTTTTTTACCACAAATAGGTAGAAGAATACATCGGCCAAAACTGAGGAAAAAAAATGTTATATATGTTTTTGGGGGATATTTATTATATTAAAAAGTAAAAAATATTGCATTTTTTTCAAAATTGTCGCTCTATTTTTGTTTATAGCACAAAAATAAAAACCGCAGAGGTGATCAAATAACACCAAAAGAAAGCTCTATTTGTGGGGAAAAAAGGACGGCAATTTTGTTTGGGAGCCACGTCGCACGACCGCACAATTGTCTGTTAAAGCGACGCAGGGCCGAATCGCAAAACCTGGCCTGGGCATTTAGCTGCCTAAAGGTCCGGGGCTTAAGTGGTTAAGCAATTTTTAGATCCACTCCAAGCTGTAAAAACAGCAGGACCCTGGACACTGAGTACGTCCGTGGATGTCACTCCATCCCTTCGCACCAAGAGATGTAGGCCTGCCAGGTGCGACGGTAGATCCTCCGGAAGAAGACTACCGTGCCCTCAACATTGTTGAGATGACCGAGTCGGACAGACCCCGGTCACTTAAAGTCTGGCTTCCAATAGCCATGTTGAGCAAGTCAGTGACTGTACAACAGGAGGAAGTATGGGACCTCGAGACAGAGGGACCTCCCGTCCTGGCGACCGCCAGGGTACCTCTGCTACCAGGAGCCCGATATCGGCATACCAAGGACGCCAAGGTCAATCTGGAGCGATTTGAATCATCGGGATCTCAGCCTCCACTCTGTGGAGCAGCCGCGGAAGCAACTACAATGGAGGAACGGCAAAAAGTCACCGATACAGACCCCACAGGGCCACCAGCGCGACTTACGCGCCTGTACCAGATCACTAGACCTGGCCACTAACTTCGACACCCTTGCGGTGGAGACGAGCAGCCAGGTGATCCATGCCCTGTGAGGCTCACCTCCTGCAAGGGAGCCGAAACACCCCAAGCACAAAGACCAGTCGCCCTGGTCCAGCATCTGGCGACTCCAGTAGTCCGCCTGCCGATATACCTGATGAAGCCACGGCCGTGGCGTTGTCCTGCTGAAACCAGATCGGACGACCTTGCAACCCCCTCGACCACGAGGAGAAGCATAGCCTGAGCGCCTAAAATAGTAGGACAATGAATGGTAGACAGCACCTGATATTCCCAGGCGGTCTCCCACCCAGGCACTAGCCAGGCCCGACCCTGGGTAGCTACCGAGAACAGACGAGAGCGGGCACATTCAGGGAAGTGTGGCCGTAGGTCCACGCAAGTCCAGCGACTGAGGGCCGATTGGACGCCCCAGGTTCACAACCCGTGAGGCTGGCATCCGTCGTAAACACTGACCACTGGAAAGAAGAAACAACTTCCTGGATCGAAGAGTCAGGGATTTCCGTCACCAACTCAGACTCCGACTAGGTGGCGCACCGGAATCTGATGATTTCAGAGACAAGAGTATTTTACCACCTGGACAGTATTTCCCCTGGAAAACCCGAGTGTGGAACTGGGCATACAGTACTGCCTCAAAGGAGGCTACCCACAGGCCTCAGACCAGCAGGCGCCCGGAGAGAAGACCGTTTGCGTGATGCCAATCCACCAGAGTCCGGATCAACCCTAGATACTCCAACACTGAGTCAGAACCTAGCATGCCCAGGATTTGAACCCTGAATCGCACACATGGAGGGCAGGTTTGCTGCCACTGAGCTACACCTTCTGGTCTAAACGTTTAACACCCACCCGAATCTTCGGAGGGTCTGAATGGGAATAACACATCCACTAGGTCTGAGACAGAAGCTGCTCTCAGAATAAAGTTGTCCAAGTAGCCAATGAGGCAAAGCCTCGCTGTCCCAAGAAAGTTAGGATAAGTGCGAGCTCCTAGCTGAAAACCCATGGTGCTGATGCCAGATCAAAAGGGGGACCACAGGCTGACAGAGACCCTCTCTCATCACGAAGCACAGAAAAAAACACTTTGACATGCGCAAAACGGGACATGCATGTATGCGTCCCTGATGTCCGAGGACGCCAGGACGTCCCCCGGATGGAGCGCAGCTACCACCGAACGAATGGATTCCATGCGGAACTACCCAACGTTCACAAAAGGTATTTAGGGCCTGAGGCCCATAGAAAACCTCAAACCTCTTGTCCTGCAGGAAAGGTAAAATAATCCCACACTGCCCAAAGAGGAAGACACGAGGAAAGAAACCGGAGTACCCGGAGGAAACCCACGCAGACACAGGGAGCGACAATGCAAGCTCCAGGTAGATTGGCGTCAGTGTCCGGATTCGAACCAATGACTCTCTTGCTGCCAAGTAATGGAGTTAACCACTACACCACCGTGTGCATAAAACCATTCTGAAACAGAAGCCCTGGCTAACAAGGGTGCAGCATTCAATGAAGCATCACAGACCTTTATGAGGCCCTAGACCAGCTGGCCCGCTAGCCTAATAACTTCGGGAGAGAGTCGGCGCTCCTCCACTGTCTGGTGCAAAATGCTCACTCCGTGAGTTGTATACAGCACTAGGGGTCAGGACTACTCCAAGATGGCTGCCAAGCGTTCAGAACGCGGCCACAGGAAAATGGCCGACCGCAATGTAAGCTGCGCCATAGCGAGGCTACGACAAAATGGCCACCAATGGGAGTTTTCAATGTAATTGAAAAACCTCCCAAAAAATGGTGCCAGTGCCGACTGAGACCCCAGAGTAGTGGCCACAATAGGCCGCAAGTCAGACCCCAGCATGGTAAACATGGAACCGGTCGGTACTTCGGATCTTCTATCAGTCAGATTTATACAAGCAATAGGGAGAGTGGTCACCTATACATGACACCCGGAGGGTCCACCACCCGAGAAGAAGCCCACCTTTTGAGGCTCTCCTCAAAGGGGCACTGAACCGCCCGGCGGTGAGGGACTACAAAAGCCCTCAGTGGCTGTTCTCATTCCGCCTCTTAGAAATTATCAAAGAAGGGCACAGAAGAAAAAAACCTACACAGAGCGGTCTGATTTGTATGATCCAAAAAAGACCGAGCACTCGGCGGAAACCCAGCTGCACTATCCAGCTTAAGAAAGTCCCTTGCAGCAGTGAGAAGTGCACCCATAAATGCCTTATCCTGCTTTTTTTGTGTTTTTACTACCCAGGTACCTGGTCCATGGCTCCATAACAGAGCATTCCCCAGGGGATAACGGGGGAAGGAGGCACTCTTTTACCGCCCGTTCGCAGTCCACCCCCACCCTGGCACAAACGTGTCCAGGACTAACAATAAAACCTCTGTGGGAAGCCCAGGTGCTAACACCTGCTGCCACCACCAGCATGTTGGGAAGGACCCAGATACTGACTCCAAATATTAATAATATTTACATAGTGTGTATGTATAATATGCACACCTGTCCTTATAAATAAACAAAAACTCCTAGAGCCCTATTCAGGGCCTCTCACCCACTTGCTGCGCTGATCAGGGGTACCCAGGGGACTCACCTCAGGAGGAGACTGCCCAGCGCTGTCATCCGCCCTCAGCACACGGTTTGTGAGAGGAAAAGAACCGTGAGGTAACTGTGCAGCATCTGCAGGGACCTGTGTGCCAAATGGCGGCAAAATGCTGCGTTTAAACAGGAAAAGCCTCCTAGAGCTTTTTAACAGTGAAAAACCCCTCACAGGAAAGCCCCATACAATAAAGAAAAAACACAGGCCAGATAACACAGTCCCCTCAGGAAGGCCCCCTTCCCCCTGACAGCGGCAATGTTAGCAATGCAGCAAGGGAAAAAGAGCAGGGAAGGGAGGAGAAGAGGACCCCAGGAATGCCCAGCCATACCAACCCACCGAAGCTGGAGGGACTGTACTTACCCGTCCGAGCGAAGACTCTCTGACGCATTCCTGACAGAACTGCAACCGCAATGGAGGTAGCTGCCGTCCCGGTCCACTGTGAGTGAGACAACACCACAGCCCAGTCATATGTGGACCTCAGAGCAAAGCTCACCAGCCACCCCAGGAGTCATGGGGTATGGCGTGGGAGACCCAGCCTCTTTGCAAAGGTGTGCGCACGCGTGCTGGTCGGACTGAGTAGACTACAAGGATCTATATATCCAGCCTGTCTCTCAGCCGACAGTTGAAAGAAGATTCTTCAAGAAAAAGTTAAATAAAATAAAATAAAATACAATTTCTCCTCAGGGCGCTAGGCCCAAAGGGAGCCATACGTCCTTCTCCTTGCTAGGCAGAACGAAACTGAGGCTGCATGCTGCAGTGAGGAGGGTTATGTCTGGAGAGACCGCCCCCTGGGCGGGGCTGTTCAACCTTGTTAATGTAACATGTATTTAATTATCTAACATGTTTCTGCCTAGTCCTCTCCTGTAAACAGGGAACATAACCCACTTGTCAAGATTTAAGGAGCTGTGTCCGTCCATGGACGATAAGAGAAAGAGAAATTCCTTTTTTCCTTCTTTTGCCCCATTTTGCTGCTGTCAGGCGGTATATGAGTATCCTGGTTTGTAGAATTTATATGGATGCAATTTAATGCAGGATAGAATCTTGAAAATAGGATCTTGGAATGTCCGCGGGATGGGTACTCCTGCTAAAAGAGCAGTAGTATTTGATATGATGGAGGCGCATGAGGTGGGACTGATCTGCTTACAGGAAACACATTACACTAAGGAAATTAAGAAACAAGTTCAGAATAAGAAATTTCCATATCAATATAATTCAGTGCACACCTCTTATTCAAGGGGTGTGGCGGTTCTTGTAAAAAGAGAAGTGGTGTTTACCTGTAAGCAGGTCAATATAGATGAGGAAGGGCGATATGTTTTTCTCTACTGTGCAATAGAAAATATGTTCTTGCAAACATCTATATACCCCCCGCCATTTAAATTGGAAGTTATGTATAAACTAATTGATTTTATGATGGACAAAATTGGGGTTCCTGTCATAGCAATGGGGGATTTCAATGAGGTAATAAGTATAAAATGGGACAGATTTCCAAGGGAAAGTGTACAGAACGCCTCAGAGAGCCGGTTGTATCAGTTCTTACAGGAAGCAGGGTTATTTGACATATGAAGAGTGAGAAATCCAGAGGAGTTGCAATATTCTTGTTACTCTAGCTCCTATTCCATAAGGTCCAGGATAGATTTAGTCCTGGGCAATGTGGAAGCATCCCGAATAATAAGGGTAATATTATATCAGCCCAGAGGGGTATCAGACCGTTGATTGGTGACAATAACAGTAAACCTGGAAGGGAGTAGGCCGGTTAGGGTATGGAAAAAAAGTCTGCTGTGGTTTGAGTTAAAGTGGAGGTTCCATCAAAAAAACAATTTTGCTTTAAACTGTAGCTTACGACTAAAAAAGAAAAAAAACATTTTTTTACTCATCTGGAAATGCCTGTTGCTATGCGGTCCCACTAAATCTGCCTTTGAAACCACCTAGGATTCTGACATCATCTCCCTCTAATGCTCCTGGGAAATGTGTGTCATCATTTCCCAGGATGCAGTGTGCTGTCCAATTATCACTCCCCATCCAAGACTTCCAGGAAGTAAGTGCCTGTAGGCTTCACAATGCCCACAAGCAAAATGACAACGGTGTAGATATCGTTTTATAAACTATCTTTTTTGAATATCTATGCGGAGCGGCGGCAGATTGTAAAATAGTAAGTGACCAGATTTATATTATAAAAACGCAGGATGAAAGGACATACATTTAAAAAATGCTAATTGTGGTTGGAACTCTGCTTTAATGGGGGAACCAGAGGAGATACTGTCAAAAATAAAAGAGTTTATAGAGTTTAATGAGGGAACTGTGATGAGGGGGGTGATGTGGGATGTACTGAAGGCATTCCGTAGGGGTCTATTTATCCAACAAGTGGTGAAAATTAAAAAAGTGTCAAGGGAGTGGGAAAATAGGATAAGGAAGGAATTAGAGAATGTAGAAAAGGAATATATTGAAAATCCAACACTAGAGAGAAAAAGAATATGGCTGAATAAGCAACAGGAATATAAAGTTGAAATGATAAGAACATCTGAAAATAAGAGCATATTTCAAAAGCAAGTGGCATTTGGTGAGGGGGAAAGTGTTGGGAGAATGTTGGCCCATTTAGTAAGAACGAATTTCTCTCCCTCTGATGTACCTGCGATCAAAACAACTAATGGAGATATTTCCACACAAGTGTCAGTGATTACAGACACATTTAGAGGATATTACGATAAGTTATACAGGTCGCAAGGTGTAGCGGGAGCAGAGGAACTGGAATACTTTTTTGAGAACCTAGAATTACCAACCCTCACAGGGATAGAAGAAAAAGAACAAATTGAGGCCTCAATAACTCTTGAAGAGGTACAGCTAGTAGTTTCTGAGATGGCTAACCAGAAGTCCCCTGGACCAGACGGGCTCTCGGTAGAGACCTATAAGTACTATGGGAAAGTGCTACTCCCAGAGCTCATTAATGTATTTAATTGGGCGATGGAAGAGTGAAAGTTGCCCGCTTCAATGACAGAAGCTACAATAATAGTACTGCACAAGGAAGGGAAGAATCCATTAGAGACTACATCATATAGACCGATCTCCCTTCTTTGCGCAGACGCTAAAATTCTGGCTAAAATAATGGCTGGTAGGGTAAATAAAATAATTGCGAGACTTTTATACACCAGGATCAAACTGGATTTATTCCAGGTAGATCAACCAGTATGAACATTAGGAGGGTCTTTCTCAACTTGCAAATGCCAACAGAGAACAGCGGTACAAGAGCATTAATGTCTTTAGATGTGGTTAAAGCTTTTGATAGCTTGGAATGGGGGTATATCTGGCACGCTTTGGAAGTCCTTGGGTTTGGGTCAAAATTCATTAGGTGGATTAAAATATTGTATAACGGTCCCAGTGCAAGAATCAGAGTCAATAATGACTATTCAGCAAGGGTTCAGTTAGAGAGGGGCACGAGGCAGGTGTGTCCATTGTCACCCCTGCTATTTGCCCTAGCAATGGAACCACTGGCCACTGCAATAAGAATGAATAAGAAAATTAAGGGGTTCGTGAGACCGACTGGGGAGGAGAGAATCGCTCTGTATGCAGACAATGTTCTCCTCTTCCTCTGTGACACGGATCAATCTATTAAGCAGGCAATGACCATCTTTAGAGAATTTGGAAGGATCTCAGGATTGGTTAAAAATTGGGAGAAATCAGCATTATTGCCGGTGGACCCAATGAGGAGTCAGATCTTAGCAGAAATGCCACAGCTGGAGAAAGTGGGGACAATGAAACACCTAGGAATAGACATAACAAATGACCTCAACAAATACATAGGGAATAATATAGTTCCCCTTTTGACTAAATTTAAAAACAAAATTCAAATCTGGCGACACCTCCCGTTGTCAGTTGCAGGGAGATGTCTAAAATGCTGTGGATGCAGCGGTTATTATACGTATTGCATAATGCGCCAATATGGATACATAAGAAATGGTTTAGGAAAGTAGATACTCTGTTTAGAGAACAAATATGGAAATGAGGACAAGCTAGAATCGGGTTGCAAACCCTGCAGCTGCCAACAAAGCAGGGGGGAATGGCAGTACCACACCCACGTTGCTATTTCCTGGCAGCACAATTGCAGCATATAGGAGGAGGTGTTGCAAATGGAGGTTTAACAATTCTAGGGGCACCCCACAAAACAGTGGTAGATGTGTTGGAGGCCAACTCATTTATAAATAAAACCCCCACGGTTAAAATGGCTATTAAGGTATGGAAAGCAGTAAGGTCAATTGGAGGACAGGTAGGCGTGACAGAATATGCGCCACTGTGGAATAACAGGAACTTCCAGGAGCTGGAGACAGTGGGGGAAATCAAAGAATGGGCAGTAAAATGGATAGTTAGATTAGCTCACTTATACAAAGGAAGGACCCTAAAAATGTTTGCTGCTCTAATAGAGGAGTATGAAGTACCCAATAATACGTTCTATAGATATCTTCAAATGAGACATGCGTTAAATGCCCAGTTTGACAGAGCAGGGCCAATGTGGGTTAGGACCCCAGTCTCTCAAAAACTGGGAGAGAGATAAAGGGGTTTATCTCTGAAATGTATCCATACACATGTGAGGAGAGTATTGGGGGTCCAGAACAGCTTAAAAGTAGAGAGAAATGGGAGGAAGACTTGGGAACCATAACTGATGGACAATGGAAGAAGATTTTGGAGAGAGGGCATATGGCGACAGTCTTGCCCGCACAGAAGGTTTCATTTTTGAAGATGATACATAGGACATATTACACACCAAAAAGATTATTTAACTTTGGGTGGAGAGCAGATGCAAGATGCCCAAGGTGCCAGGATACACATGCTATGGAGGTGCCCGAAATTGTTTAGGTATTGGCTTGGGATCATTAATGATATAAATATGACTTACAAAACAAAGTTGGAAATGGACCCTAGAACATGTATATTGGGCTTATGGGATGAAACAAGTTGCCAGTACAATAAAAGCAGTGCTAAGGTGCCTCTTTCAGGCAAGAAAATTAATTGCTCAAAGATGGCAAGCAGAAAACCCCCCGTCACTAAGATAGTGGATTAACGCAGTTACAGAAACAATATGGAAGGAGAAGGTAGTATATACCAAGAGAAGAAATATCAGGGAATTTGAGAAAATGTGGAAACCTTGGTTGGAAAAAATGGGAAATCCCATGTGAAATAAAAATTCATTAATTCAGATGGGGAAGGGAGGGGGGAGGGAGGTGGTTGGAAAGAAAATAGAAAAATAGGGGAAAGGGAAAAGGTTATGGTATGTGTAACAAGAAATGTTTATTTGGACTAAAATAAATGTAACCTGTTTTTTATACGATGAAGAAAATTAATAAAGAGAATTAAATAAAAATTTAAAAAAAGTTAGCGTGGTAATGCAGAGATGTTTTTGAAATTACATTTTTTTTTTATGATTATGTAGTGGTGCACTGCCGCGAGTTTCAAAAGATCCACACATCACCCTGCTGTCTGACCCCGATTCCTTCATCTTGAGTAAGGATGAGCTGAACACCCCCCTGTTCGGTTCGCATCAGAACTTGGGAACACACCAAATGTTCTTGTGAACTTTAGAACCCCGTTAAAGTCTATGGGACTCGAACATTTGAAATCTAAAGTGTTAATTTTAAAGGCTAATATGCAAGTTATTGTCCTAAAAAGTGTTTGGGGACCTGGGTCCTGTCCCAGGAAACATGTATCAATGCAAAAAAAAGTTTTAAAAACGGCCGTTTTTTCAGGAGCAGTGAATTTAATAATGCTAAAAGTGAAACAATAAAAGTGTAATATTACTTTAAATTTCGTACCTAGGGGGGGTGTAAAGTCAGCATGTGAAAAAGTGCATGTTTCCCATACATAGAACTGTCCCTGCACAAAGTGTAATTTCTGAAAGAAAAACAGGCATTTAAAACCAGCTTTGCGGCTCTAATGAATTGTCGGCTCTGGCAATTACAGAGATGATTCATTCATAAAAAATTAAAATAAAAAAGCTAGGGGTCCCCCCAAATTCCATTAACAGGCCCTTCAGGTCTGATATGGATATTAAGGGGAACCCCGCCGTCAATTTTAAAAAAAATGACGTGGGGTTCCCCCCAAATATCCATACCAGACACTTCAGGTCTGGTGTGGATTTTAAGGGGAACGCCACCCCAAATTTAAAAAAAAAATGGCGTGGAGTTTCCCCAAAAATCCACACCAGACCCCTTATCCGAGCACGTTAACCTGGCCGGCCGCAGAAAAGAGGGGGGGACAGGGTGCGGCCTCCCCTCTCCTGAACCGCACCAGGCTACATGCCCTCAACATGGGGAGGATGTCCCCATGTTGATGGGGACAAGGGACTCATCCCCACAACCCTTGCCCGGGGGTTGTGGGGGTCTGCGGGCGGGGGGCTTATCAGAATCTGGAAGACCCCTTTATCAAAGGGGACCCACAGATCCTGCCCCCCCTATGTGAATTGGTAATGGGGTACACTGTACCTCTACCATTTCACGAAGGAAGTATAAATAGTTAAAAAAAAAACACACAGACACCGTAGAAAAAAATCCTTTATTAATAAAAAAAAATAAAAAATCCAGCGATGTGAATCCACTCTCGGCCCAGCCCCCCGCTCCAACGTGGTCTTCTATCCAGTGACGGATGATCTCTCCAGTGACGGGTGATGATCAGCGGTCCGGTCCAGCGATGAGAAGATCCATCCGTCCAAAGCGCAGCAGGCAGCTCCTCTCTCCGCTGGACACAGCCCAGCGGAATGACGCACTGGAGCTGTGACATTTCTTATATAGGGGAAGCGGCCACCCGTCACGTGACCCCTCCCCCTCTGACGCACCCTTGTACGTCACTGGGAAAGACCGGAAAATACCGGGCTTTCCCAATGACGTACGAGGGGGCGTCAGAGGGGGCGGGGTCACGTGACGGGTGGCCGCTTCCCCTATATAAGAAATGTCACAGCTCCAGTATTCCAGATTCTGATAAGCCCCCCGCCCGCAGACCCCCACAACCACCGGGCAAGGGTTGTGGGGATGAGGCCCTTGTCCCCATCAACATGGGGACATCCTCCCCATGTTGAGGGCATGTGGCCTGGTGCAGTTCAGGAGAGGGGGGCCACACTCTGTCCCCCCCTCTTTTCTGCGGCCGGCCAGGTTAACGTGCTCGGATAAGGGTCTGGTGTGGATTTTTGGGGGAACTCCACGCCATTTTTTTTTTAATTTGGGGTGGAGTTCCCCTTAAAATCCACACCAGACCTGAAGGGTCTGGTATGGATATTTGGGGGGAACCCCATGTCATTTTTTTTTAAATTGACGGCGGGGTTCCCCTTAATATCCATATCAGACCTGAAGGGCCTGGTAATGGAATTTGGGGGGACCCCCAGCTTTTTTATTTTTATTTTTTATGAATGAATCATCTCTGTAATTGCCAGAGCCGACAATTCATTAGAGCCACAAAGCCGGTTTTAAATGCCTTTTTTTCTTTCAGAAATTACACTTTGTGCAGGGACAGTTCTATGTACGGGAAACATGCGCTTTTTCACATGCTGACTTTACACCCCCCCAGGTACGAAATTTAAAGTAATATTACACTTTTATTGTTTCACTTTTAGCATTATTAAATTCACTGCTCCTGAAAAAACGTCCGTTTTCAAAACTTTTTTTTGCATTGATACATGTTTCCTGGGACAGGACCCAGGTCCCCAAACACTTTTTGGGACAATAAATTGCATATTAGCCTTTAAAATTTACACTTTAGATTTCTCCCATAGACTTTAACAGGGTGTTCCGCGGCTTTTTGAATTTGCCGCGAACACCCCTAATTGTTCGTTGTTCGCCAAACAGGCGACAACATGAGTTCGACTCGAACTCGAAGCTCATCCCTAGTGTCCACCATAACAGACAAAGGCTGTAATAGGGGACAACAATATGTATGACATATCATATATTAGATGTAACACTTTTCTTACTGCGTGCTTAATCCTTTGGTATTGATTATTTTTAAATAAATGACTGAATACATTGTTTTTACTTACCACCCCAGAGTCCTTCATCATTACCATTACTGTTTGTAGGCAGGTTTCAAGGTAATTTAGGGCACATGGTCTAATCTGGCCATGGACGGTAAACATGGACATTGAACACATCTGAAAGACACAAAATTATAAGACTGGAGGTTAAAAACATAAAAGTAGTAAAATAAAATGCACCAAATATATTTTATATATATAGCAGTGTCCCTATATAGTGGTAATATCATATGCAGAGCACTAATAAGACATCCTTTCAAACAGAAGACTAAAAAAAAGTAAAAAAATGTATCTAAACCTAAAAAGTATGATTTACATATAAATGAATGAATGAGTGACTTGTATAGCGCTACACATGCAAACTGAATTGCCTCTAGGCGCTTTTTGCAGCCAGTGTCTACCTGGTTGGTGTGGTTGTTTACCCCGTAGGATCTCGACACACATGGGACACACAGTCGTACACACATGAACATATATACTGGGCCAATTTGGACAGGATCCAATTAACCTACCAGCATGTCTTTGGAGTGTTTGCATAGCATCTTACTAGTCCTTAAATGTGTTGGCTGCTTTCATTTTCTTTTTTCAGGCTAAAAACATTTTCAGCAAGTACAGAAATACATGTTGAGTTTGACCAAAAAAAAAGTCTTTGTCCCTTTGCTCACTTAAAAGGAAGCACAAAGAACCCTATCTTGCTTGGGTAAACTTCTAGTTGCATCAAACAACCATGTAATGGAGATGAACAAAGGTAGACACATCTGTTAATTGTATAAGTCCAAAATAGGAAGCACAAATCAAACACTATAAACAATTCCTGTAGCGCTCACACACAAATCCTTTGTGCAAAAATGAACATAAAGTAATAAGTAACATGTATAACAATAAAACAAGATGCTAATGACAGTGGGCTAGATTCAGATAGGTTAGCGGATCTTTAGATCCGCGTAACCTATCTGATTTACGATCCGCCGCAGAAAGCACTTGCCTGTAAAGTTGCGGTGGCGTATCGTAAATCCCCCGGCGGAATTCAAATTCCGCGGCTAGGGGGCGTGTAAAATTTAAATCAGGCGCGTCCCCACGCCGAACGAACTGCGCATGCGCCGTCCGCTAAATTTCCCAGTGTGCATTGCTCCAAATGATGTCGCTAGGACGTCATTGCTTTCGACATGAACGTAAATTACGTCCATCCGTATTCGCGAACGACTTACGCAAACAACGTAAACAATTTAAAATTAGACCCGGGACTGACGGCCCTACTTAACATTAGATACGCCGCATATAGCAGGGGTAACTGTATGCCGGAAAAAGCCGAATGCAAACGACGTAAAAAAAATGCGCCGGGCGGTCGTTCGTTTCTGAATCGGCGTAACTCCTCATTTGCATATTCCTCGCGTATACAAACGGAAGCGCCACCTAGCGGCCAGCGTGAGATTGCCGCCTAAGATCCGACGTTGTAAGTGACTTACACCTGTCGGATCTTATGGAGATCTATGCGGAACCTGATTCTATGAATCAGGTGCATTGATCCGACCGACGGCACTCAGAGATACGACGGCGTATCAGGAGATACGCCGTCGTATCTCTTTCTGAATCTGCCCCAAGGTGCCTAATGACAGGTACAATAGAAGCAGAGCAAGGAAGAGGAGCACTAATCAACTTAACACAAACAGGCTGGGCCCTGACCACTGGCAACCAGCATGCATGCAACAGTATAAAAACACTGATGACAGCGCACACTCCTCAGCAATGCCCCATTACTGGTGACATCAGCTCCTGCCTATACTGACATGTTTTGATGGGATACCGCCAATCTTTCTCAATGAAGAGAAAGTTTGAGAAAGATACATCTTGAGAAAGAGAAATCTTAAGAAAGAGAAATCTTGAGAAAGAGATATCTTGAGAAAGAGAAATCTTGAGAAAGAGATATCTTGAGAAAGAGAAATCTTGAGAAAGAGAAATCATGAGAAAGAGAAATCTTGAGAAAGAGAAATCTTGAGAAAGAGAAATCTTGAGAAAGAGAAATCTTGAGAAAGAGAAATCTTGAGAAAGATTGGCGATTTCCAATCGAAACAGGAGGTGGTGTCAACAGTACAGGGGCATTGCTGTGGAGTGTGCACTGTCATCAGAGGTTTTTTACTATTGCATACATGCCAGTGGCCAAGGCCCAGCCTGTTTGTATTACGTGGATTAGTGCTCCTCTTCCTTGCTCTTCTCCTATTGCACCTGTCATTGGGTACACACATGCTTGCACTGCATTAGCAACATTGTAGCAACACAGCGCAGAAGCTGTTCTTGCATATTATTATTATTATTATTATTATTATAAATAATATTATTATTATTATACAGGATTTATATAGTGCCAACCGTTTAAGCAGCGCTTTACAATATAAAAGGTAGACAATACAGTTATAATACAATAAAATACAAGAGGATTAAGAGGACCCTGCTCAGAAGAGCTTACAATCTAATAGAGAGCTTACAATCTTAGGCCTTGTACACACAAGCAGACATGTCCGATGAAAATGGTCCTCGGAACCGCAGACATGTCTGCTGGGAGCTTTTGGTCTGATGTGTGTACACACCATCAGACCAAAATCCCAGCGGACAGAGAACGCGGTGACGTAGAAGACACCGACGTTCACTAAAGCGCAAGTTCAATGCTTCCACGCATGCGTCGAATCAATTCAACGCATGCGTGGGATTTCGGGCCGCTGGTTATCCGTCATAACCAGCGGACATGTCCGATGAGTCGTACTAACCATCGGACATGTCTGACGGACATATTTCCAGCGGACAAGTTTCTTAGGGTGCTAAGAAACTTTTGTCCGCTGGAAACCTGTCCGCTAGGCCGGAAAACTGTCCGCTAGGCCCTACACACGGTTGGACATGTCCGCGGAAACTGGTCCGCGGACCAGTTTCAGCAGACATGTTCGGTCGTGTGTACAAGGCCTAATAGATTACATACAGTGCATATGCCCCTTATCCTCATCTATATACATTTTGTTCGGTATAGATATATCTCCACAATATTTGTATACATAGAGGGTGGAAGGTGGATTCAGGAGAGCCTGTGCACCAGCGGCTGGTTTCTGCAGGTGCTTGCCTGGAGTAATGTAATTTATACATGTTTGTATTTGGATGTTAGTTGCATTGCATTGTCATGTTAATACTCATTACAGTACTCCTACAGTACAGTATCCAAAAAAGGACATGTTTGTCGAGGATAATACGGTGCCTGCCATTGCTGATTTTTGAAAATGTTCAGTCATGTTAAAGTGTTACTAAACCCACAACATTAAACTCAGTCTGTATATGCAGTAAAGCATGCTCAGTATACTCGCTGTTTGATCCTGTCTTCTCTGATCATCCCCTTCTTTTACTGTCCCCAATTCATCTGCTGATAGCACAGAGCCCTAGAAGGTGCTTTGCACATGCCATGCTCAGTTTGGGGTGTATTGTGATCAGCACAAGTCAAGACAGAGACTCAGGGTTCATGCAGCCTCATAGGACAGTCAGAGGAGAACAAAAACTTCTCCTACAAGCTTTAACCAGTGCTCGGCCAGACATTGATAGTTATCACAAGACTATTATACGCTGTATACTGCTGGTGAGAAAAAGGATTTAGCAGTTTATATTTACTAAAATAATTGCCTTTTCATGTTCTGTGTACTGTGGGAGACCAGATACAGTGAATGCAGGGTTCTGGGTTTAGTAACACTTTTAAGACAGTGGCTAAAAAAAAGAACTCACTGACTCAGAGCAAGTAAGCATATCTTGAATTACATTACTGTACTAAACCCTGTCATTAAATCATTCATTTTAACAAAAATGTTTGCGTAAGTGTATCTGTTCATTTAAAGTATTTTACCAAGTTATCTATCTTGCGAAAGCCTCTCTTTTATGGAAGTTCAAGAGCTCTGAGATTGCTGCTGGTAGCCGCCATCTTGGATGCAATGTCAGCAGTCCTAGCAGACTTAAGCCCTGTACACACGATCGGTTTGTCCGATGAAAACAGACCGATGGACTGTTTTCATCGGACAAAGCGATTGTGTGTGGGCCCCATCGGTTTGTTTTCCATTGGTAAAAAAAAACAGAACATGTTTTACATTTTTCCTATGGATAAAAAAACGATAGAAAAAAACTATCGTCTGTGGGAAAATCCATCGGTCAAAAATCCATGCATGCTCAGAATCAAGTCGAAGCATGCTCGGAAGCATTGATCTTCATTTCTCTCAGCACGTCGTAGTGTTTTAAGTCACCGATTTTTGGCACGGTTGGATTTTTGAATGATGGTGTGTAGGCAAGACTGGTGAAAGTCAGTTTCATCGGATATTGGGCGAAAAAATCCATCGGATTAGATTCCATTAGATATCCGATCGTGTGTACGCAGCTTTAGAGTTGTCATATATAGTATTCCCCTTTGCACCTCCTGAAACAACTATAATAAAAAAGTTAAATAGGGAGATGAAGGGAGGAGCAGAGGAGTTGGGCACTGGGACACCCCCAAAAGAGGCAAGGGCTATGACTTCTAATAAGGAAGGCATCTGTGCTAGAGTAAATAAGAATAAAGTGTTGCGTAAACCAAAAATAAATCAAATCAAACTGATGCTTAAAACCAATAACCTCAAATTATCCGAGGTAAGGATGAATAAAATCATCAAACAGATCATTTCACAAAACAGTGTATAAAAGTATTTAACCACCTCAGGGCACTTACACCCCCTACCTGCCCAGGCCATTTTTCAGCTTTCAGCACTGTCACACTTTGAATGACAATTGCGCGGTCATGCTACACTGTAACCATGTGACATTTTTATAATTTTCTTCACACAAATAGAGCTTTCTTCCGGTGGTATTTAATCACTTATTTTTCTTAGATTTCTGTTAGTAAATGTTGTAAATAAATAATTTTTCTCCTTTACTGATGGGCGCTGATGAGGCGGCACTGATGAGGTGGCACTTATGGGCACTGATTAGGTAGCGCTGATGAGGAGGCACGAATATGCCGCACTTATGGGCACTGATAGGTGGCACTGATATGTGGCACTGATGAGCACTGATAGGCGGCACTGATAAGTGGCACTGGTGGGCACTGATAGGCAGCACAGATATGCAGCACTGGTGGGTACAGATGGGCGGTACGGATAGGCGGCAATGATGGGCACTGATGGGTATTGTTGGGTGGCATTGATGGGCAGCAGTGATGGGCATTGATGGACAGCAGTGATAGTCAGCACTGACTGGCATCACTAATGGCCACTGATTGGTGGCAATTGTGGGCACAGATTGGTTGCATTGTGTGCACAGATTGGTGGCAATTGTGGGCACTGGTTGGTACTGATTGCTGGCACTGGTGGCACTTAATTGTAATCAGGACACTGATGATCAGTGCCCTGATTACATACCTAGCTGTCCCCCTGAGAGGAGATGCTGCTGATCGGCTCTCCTCTCCTCACACTGTGTGTTTACATGTGACCGGCTGTGATTGGACACAGCCGATCACATGGTTAAAGAGCCGCAGCTCTTTACAAAGATCGAGGTTACGCCACGTCCTAGCAACACGGCACGATCGCCAACCTGAGCGCTCCCATGGTCGTTCTGGGCGGTCTTCATATGACGTCCACTCAGAACGAGAGCCACAGGGCGGGCGACAAGTGGTTAAATAAAGTGCATATGTGTTAAAAAGTGCATAATAGTCCGTATCAGATGATAAAGTGCCCAGTTTTTCTTTATTCAGTGTAGGCAGCTTCAGTGTGACAACATAAAAAAAAATAGTGTGCTTTCACCTGATAGTGACATCTCAGTGCTCCCAGTATTCTCACCTTAATGAGTTATAAAATACGCTTTTGATGACAAATTATAGGCGTGCGCGAGGGGTGTGCCTAGTGTGCTTGGGCACACCCTAATCCTGAGGTTGGCAACCTGTCAATCGCGAGCTACCTGCTGAACATGGGCAGGTGACAGGTAAACCGTGATCCTTGCTTGTCGACCCCCAGAATCTGGACAGGAGGGGCAGCGGGGGTGGAATTCAGTGGAACCGATCTGTATTTTCCTCCTGCAGCAGCTGAAAGTAGGCTTCTCCTCCTCTTCCTCTCCCTGCCATTCAGCTGCCACAGAAGCAAAATACAGGAGATTGGAACCAATATATGCCACCACCGCCACCCCTCCTGTCCCTGTTCATCTTCTTTATGCTGCCCGGGTCCCCCTTCATCCCCCCTATTGTTTCAGGATGGCTAGTGGGGAAGAGGCCGGAAAAATATGTCACACACGCATATGTGTTGGAGCTTTGAGGTGCACACCCTAATGCAATAGGCTGCGCATGCCTATGTTACATATAAAAAACATCCTCCATCGATGCTAGCCCACTTGCAGTCCTTCTGGGTTGATTTAGATATCCCATGGTGGTGATCCCTTTAAGACTCCCCCACATGTGCTTATCCATATGTTAGGGTACAAACAAAGAAGCCTCCCATAGTGTAATATTGCTAAAAAAAACGTTTTTATTAAAGGAATATGTCAAGGGGATGCCATACACAGGTGATCAGATCATTGGACTGCACTTAAGGAATCAGGAACAGAGTAAGAGCCGGTTCACACAGGGGCGACCTGGGATCCGACTTGAAGTTGCCCCAAGTCGTCCCAAGTCGTGTGGTTGAGAAAATCAATGGAAGTGAATGGAGCCGTCTTAATACACACTACTGAAGTCGCTCCGACTTCAGAAAAGGTTCCTGTACTATTTCATTCCGACTTCTAGGCAACTTGTAGGCAACTTGTACCCATTGATTTCAATGGAAGTTGCCTCAGAAGTCTGATCACTGTCTTAACTGAAGCAACAATACAGGAAGATAACATACATTTCTCAGGCAAACCCCTCCCTCCCACAGAGCTGATTGTTGTTTGATTGGCCACTGGAAAGCCTCCTGTCTTGGAGGCGACTTGAAGTTGCCTTGTACTGTCCTGGAGGCAACTTGAAGTTGCCTTGTAAGTTGCCTGATGATTCATACTCAATTTGTGTCCAAGTTGCCTCCCAAAGTCGTGCTGGAAGTCGTGTTGCCCCTGTGTGAACCGGCTCTAAGTAAATATATATATATATATATATATATATATATATATATATATATATATATATATTTATTGAAGATAAAGACACACTTGTAACCAAACCATAAACAAGAAATTAATACAAAGAAAACCCCAAAACACCTAATCTAACTATCTAACTAATATATACAAGTAAAGGGAACACACATAAACAAGGCAGGGACGAGAGACAAGGGGAGCAGGGGACAGGTCTCAGGGACAGGATACAAGAAACGGAGTCCAGAACAAGGCAGGAAATGGATCAGGATCAGGTTCAGGCAAACGGATCAGGGTCAGGAAGGGACAAGGCTTACAGAAGGAATTATGGAGCATTGAGCCTTGGTTCAGTGCGGGCTTATATAGTTCAGCAGACCCAGATCAGGTGTGTTTGATGGCTGGTTGAAAGCTTAGCAGGGAGACACCCACTGGTGGCCATCAGAACTACACCCACTGGTGCCGAACGCAACAGTGCCACCAGCAGATGAGCCCAGTAATGACTCCATTCCTGACAGAATGACTCTAACATCAAAAAAATATAAAAAAAAAACGTAAACATGCACTTGGTATTATATACTCAGCAGAAAAAATGCTCTCCAAACATTACGTCTGGTCTGGGAATGCCCTACGTGTTACGGCACACCCACGTGACTTCATCAGGGACCAGATTGGTTAGATTGAGGCCACGTACACACGGTCATTCCAAACCAATGAGAATTGTCTGACGGGCCGTTTCCATCGGTTCACCGCTAAAGTGGCCTGATGGTCTGATGTGCGTACACACCATCAGTTCAAAATCCGATCGGGTCAGAACGCGGTGACGTAAAACACACGACATGCTGAAAAAAATGTTCAATGCTTCCAAGCTTCCAAGCATGCGTCGACTTGATTCTGAGCATGCGCGGGTTTTGAACCGATGCTTTTCTGTACTAACCATCGGTTTGGACCGATCGGTCAGCGGTCCATCGGTTCAATTTTAAAGCATGTTTTAAAATTTTGGACGGAAGGACAACGGACTGATGGGCCATACACACGGTCGGTTTGGACCGATAAAACTGAACTTCGGTCCATTCTCATCGGTTGGGAACGACCGTGTGTACGCGGCCTGACTGTCTTTTATCTATTAAAGGCTGGAAATTGTCCGGTGGCCATTTTGTTGTAGTCTCCATTGACTTTCAATGGTGGCCATGTTGGATGTGACCAGAGCTCATGAATCGACCTCTGGAGATCAGAGAAGATCCGTGTTTAGTGGCCATTTTCTTGTAGTACAGAAGGTAACTGATTATTATTATACAGGATTTATATAGCGTCAATAGTTTGAGCAACACTTTACAACATGGAATTGATATAATACATGAACAGCTACTTATGTAATCAATGTGTAAATGCAGAATAAATAATCAAAACACCCAAATCAAAGTAGTTCACAGCCACTCCAGGCATAATTAGATAAATGAAGATGGCTAAAATTAAAGATATACAATCTGTTATGGCCTTTTGAAAGTCAATGGAGACTTCAACAAAATGGCCGCCAGATGATTTACAGCTTTCAATATATAAATGACAGCTAATCTAACCAATCCAGTTTCCCTGATGGAGGTACGTGGGTGTGACGTAACACATAGAGCATCGTGGACAGGAAGTGATGTTTGGAGAGCATTTTCCTGCGGAGTATATGATACATTTTTTTTGATGTAAGAGTTATTCCTTTAAAAAAAAATGTTTTTATTACCAATATTACACATTACATTACATGAGGCTTCTTTGTTTCTACCCTAACATATGGATAAGCACATGTGAGGGAGTCTTAAAGTCAACTGAGGACTACAAGTGGGCTAGCATTGATGGAGGAAAAGTGTATTTGATTACTTATTAAGGTGAGAATACTGGGAGCACTGAGGTGTCACTATTGTGTGGAAGGACACCATTTGTCACACTGAAGCTGCCTACACTGAAGGAAGAAAAACTGGGCACGTTATTTATCATCTGATATGGACTATTATGCACTTTTTAACACATATGCACATTTTTTGATTTGATCTGTTTGATGATTTGATTTATCCTTATCTCAGATCATTTGAGGTTGTTGGTTTTAAGCATTAGTCTGATTTGATTTGTACAACACTTTATTCTTATTTACTGTTTCATTACTGGTGGGAACACACATTTTTCTTTTTTGTGGACTTGTTAGTATACACAATATTTGGTTTACATACCACTGAGGTTTTTTTACACAGAGGTAGCGCAGAGGTATTTTTAATTTATTGTTGATTGTACATCTGTGCTAGAGAATCAACTACAACATTGTTAAAATTTCCAGCAAGTTCAAAAGCACACTGCAAATGTTTACAATGTACACTGCATGTAAACTTTTTAAATACTTTGGGCCAGATTCAGGTAGAAGTGCGGCGGCGTAACGTATCGTAGATACGTTACACCGCCGCAAGTTTTCATCGCAAGTGCCTGATTCACAAAGCACTTGCGATGAAAACTACGCCGGCGGCCTCCGGCGTAAGCCCGCGTAATTTAAATGGGCGTGTGCCATTTAAATTAGGCGCGCTCCCGCGCCGGACCTACTGCGCATGCTCCGTTTCGAAATTCCTGTCGTGCTTTGCGCGCAGTGACGTCATTTTTTCGAACGGCGACGCGCGTAGCGTAGTTCCGTATTCCTGGACGGCTTACGCAAACGACGTGAATTTTTACATTTCGACGCGGAAAGGACGGCCATACTTTATACAGCAATAAGTTTGCTGTGTAAAGTTAAGGCACCAAAAACGACGACTAACTTTGCGACGGGAAACTAGACTAGCGGCGACTTAGCGGACGCGAAAATCCGTCGTGGATCGCCGTAACTCCTAATTTGCATACCCAACGCTGGTTTACGACGCAAACTCCCCCCCCCCCAGCGGCGGCCGCGGTACTGCATCCTAAGATCCGACAGTGTAAAACAATTACACCTGTCGGATCTTAGGGATATCTATGCGTAACTGATTCTATGAATCAGTCGCATAGATACTCTGAGAGATACGACGGAGTATCTGAGATACTCTGTCGTATCTCCGCTGTGAATCTGGTCCTGTATTTTTAACAGTGTTAGTTGGCGAGAGGGTGTCTTTAGGTCATTGTCTAGACAGGTGTCCAGCAAAGCAGCTCCCATGTTATTCTTAGTGCAAGTTTCTTTTAATACATTCAACAAATTTATATAAATATTCTTTAAAATTCAAGCACTGACTGGCATTAGACTGTATGATATTATAGTAGTTTAATTATTTCCAAAACAGCTTAGGTGTAATTGTTCTAAATCAGGAACAAAGATGAGAAGGTAATATTTGTCAAATTGTAGGAAGCACAGATAGACTGTTCAGTGAATTTCTCCAAAATGTTTGAACAGTGGACTTACCTTTGCTAGAATATAGGTACAATCTCCATGAAAGTTGTAACGTCTCTGATCAAATGTTGCAATGTGGGCACCTCCCTCAATAGAGCAAAGCCCAGGGCAGGGTTTACGGACACAATCCCACAATCCATTTTGGCAGGTACTTTGAAACAAAAAAAACAACAAAAATAAAATGTTGGTTGCTTCAAAATATTAGCTTATTAGTAACATACTGGATAACTTTTAGCAATTTCTAAAATTTCTTGTGGTAGTATTATTATCTGCTGCTCAGTACATGCAAAGCCGACTGCTTAGTATAGCAGTGAGTTTCCCCAAGCAGAAGGCTATTCTAAACTGAAATAACTTTTTACTTACTTTTTTTGGTTTTATACTGGTTTTGCGATCTCTTGCTGCACACATAACACATACATTTAGAGGTGTGTGGGCTTAAATGATGACAGCACACTCACTGCACGCTCTCAGCACAGAGACAGATCCTTGTCTCTAGTAATAATTGGAAGCAGGTTCTTAATGAACTTGTGGAAAATTTGCTAAGTGGGTGGCCCTGTCCTCCACCTGCAGGCAGGCACCCACCGCTGCTTCACATGGCAGAATCCTGCAGCTGGGACCTTACCTGTAAACAAGGCTTTCCAAGGCATATTCTGTATGTAAAAACCACACAAACTTACCTGTATACCTACACTCACTCATAGTGTTTTTTTCCCTCTTTGTGAATCATCCTGCATCATTAAATGCCCTAGTCATGTACTCATCTTTCATACCAATTGATAAGTTAAGTGCAATAGATGGGCTGAACTAGTCACATTCCATGGACATTTTTTTGCTGTATGCTCCTTTTAATTCTGGCTACATAGATAACCTCTGTTGAAGGTAAGGGTCAGATCCTTACGTTGGCAAAGCTCCTGGTCTCCAGTAATAATTGGGAGCTGGTGAGCCCACCTCCTAATCATGTGACCACTGTGACAGCCAATCACAGTGGTCAGGTGAGTAGACAGACCTTGATATTAGGTCACACCACACAGTGGCTGCTTGATGTATTTTAATCTCCCTGGCAGTATTATTATGTCAGATTTTTGATGCTCAAACCAGTACAATGGAAATTTGGCGTTTTATATTGTAGGCCTGTAATTCTTAGAAATAACTCACTTAAATCTGTCCAAACAAGATTCTTGTAGACAACCGGGTATGATAACATTTGAAACACAAAATCATAAATTATAATATAATAAATAACTATAAATAATTATAACAAATAATAATATAATAATAATAAAAATTATTCAATAATGTAATCAAATCAAAAACACAGAAATTTGCTCAGTTGCAGAATTGTTACTGTCATTACTTTCAGTGTTTGGTGACAAATTTTCCCACAAATCACTATCGCTCAATTCTACAAATGTTTCTAATTTATTAAAGCTGTTTTCTAGCTGATCTAAAACCACTTTTGACTTAAAGGGACAGTTTTTGGTTGCTATGGACAATCTCCTGTTACAATCAGAAGCAGGTATTGTGATGCTTAGTGGGGCCAGCTGTAAAGGTATAATTGCTGCATTGAGAGGTTCATCCTTCTGCGCTTTGTAACTTGGATAGAGGAATCTGATTTTTTTTTGTTCAGCCTACAGGCTAAATAGAAAAAAATCTATAAACACTGTATATAGTCAACGTTGCTCTTAAGTAGGGATGGGCTATCTGTTTGAGTGCCCTGTTTGGCTCACATCCTTAATTTAATGGTGCAGCGGTTCTTGTGCAGGTACCCAGGCTTACAGGATCTCCTGAGGCAGGCCAGGAAAGTCTGTGGGCATTTCAGCCAGCTGACCTCCAAAAGGAATGCAACCTGCCCAAGAACTGCCTCATCTGTGACATGCCCACTAGGTGGAACTCAACGTTGGCAATGCTGCAGCGGCTGAAGAGGGCCATCAATGAGTACCTGTGCGAGTATGGCACCAGGACAGGGTTTTTTCCACCACGCCAGTGGTTTATGATGCAATGTCCTGTCACCATTTGAGGATGCCACGAGGATGGTGAGCAGTGACAGTGCGTGCATCAGTGATACTGTCCCTCATGTCTTCCTGTTGGAGCACACGCTGCATGGAATAATGGACAGGGCACTTGAGGCAGAACAGAGGGAGAAAGAAGGAGGACTTCCTCATCTCTCAAGGCCCCCTTTATCCAGACAATATTTCTGCGGGCCTGCCTATCACACAGGAAGAGGAGGAGGATTGTGTCAGCATGGAGGTGGAGCCTAGCACTCAGCATCAGCAGCAGTCTTCATGGGATCGTTTACAGTCCCCAGAAACCCATGGACTTGTACGTGGGTGGGAGGAGGTGGCTGCGGATCATGTCACCCTTAGTGACCCAGAGGACTGTGGTTCGAATGCCTCAGCAAACCTATGCTGCATGGCCTCCCTGATCCTGCAAAGCCTGCGAAAGGACTCTCAGATTCGTGTGATCAAGGAGAGGGATCACTACTGGCTAGCAACCCTTCTTGATCCAGGTTACAAGGGTAAGGTTGCGGAACTTATCCAGCCTTTGCAGAGGGAGCAGAGGATGAAATATCTTCGGGAGGCATTGCAGAAAGGTTTGTGCAATGCGTTTCCAGAGCCTGGGAGGTTACAATTTCCTGTTGTATGTTCAACAGCGGCATGTAATTACAATTCTTGATATAATATTTTACATCAGGGCCCATTCCTGCGCCCACAGAGAGTAACTGTGAGGACTTACAGTGTTGTGGCACCAGCATCATCACCACCACCACCAAAGGCCTAATTTTTCTGACCCTGTACAACAGGGGCATGTAATTACAATTCTTGATATAATAGTTCACAGCAGGGCCTGTTCCAGCGCCCACCAAGAGTAACTGTGAGGGCTTACAGTGTTCTGGTACCACCAACACCTAAGGTCCAATTTTCTGCAGAGTATATAGGGCAGGCCTAATAGTATATACACTGCTCAAAAAAATGTAAGGAACACTTTTGAATCAGAACTCCTGGGATATTGATCTGGTCAGTAGCAGAGGGGGAGGGGTGTATACAAAGGGGGTTGTTAATCAGTTTCAGCTGCTTTGCTGTTAATTGAAATTAACAACACGTGCACTAGATGGGCAACAATGTCTGCCATTTTTTTCCCCTACTCAGCTTTTCTGACTGTTTTTCACTAGTTTTACCGTCCTTTGAGTAATTTTTTCTGTCTTCTAAATTTACGGATGTGGCAAATGTGGGTGCTCCCCCCTTGTCCTATTTTTGGTAGCACAAGGTGATACTTGGACCCTATAAAGGTTGCACAGGTAGTCCAACTCCTCCGGGATGGCACATCAATACGTGTCATTGCCAGAAGGTTTGCCATGTCCCCCAGCACAGTCTCAAGAGCATGGAGGAGATTCCAGGAGACAGGCAGTTACTCTAGGAGAGCTGGACAGAACCGTAGAAGGTCCTTAACCCATCATCAGGACTGGCATCTGCTCCCTTGTGCAAGGAGGAACAGGATGAGCATTGCCTGAGCCCTACAAAATGACCTCCAGCAGGCCACTGGTGTGAATGTCTCTGACCAAACAAACAGAAACAGACTTAATGGGGGTGGCCTGAGGGCCCGACATCCTCTAGTGTGCTCTGTGCTCACTGCCGGACACTGTGGAGCTTGATTGGCATTTTACATTGAACACCAGCATTGGCTGGTCCGCCACTGGTGCTCCATGCTTTAGACAGATGAGAGCATATATGACAGATGTGAAAGGGTCTGGAGAAGCTGTGGAGAACTTTATGCTGCCTGTAACATTGTTCAGCATGACTGGCATGACTGGTTTGGTGGTGGGTTAGTGATGGTCTGGGGAGGCATATCCAAGGAGGGACGCACAGACCTTTACAGGCTACTCAATGGCACCCTGACTGCCATTAGTAGGGATGAGGTTCGGTTCGCACCAGAACATGCGAACGGACCGAAAGTTTGCGCAAACTTTCGAACCCTGTTAAAGTCTATGGGACTCGAACGTGAGAAATCAAAAGTGAGAATTTTAAAGGCTAATATGCAAGTCCTAAAAAGGGGTTGGGGACCCGAGACCTGCCCCAGGGTACATGTATCAATGCAAAAAAAAAGTTTTAAAAACTGCATTTTTTCGGGAGCAGTGATTTTAATGATACTTAAAGTGAAAATAAAAGTGAAATATTCCTTTAACTATTGTACCTGGGGGGTGTCTATAGTATGCATGTGAAGTGGCGCATGTTTCCCGTGTTTAGAACAGTCTCTGCACAAAATGACATTTCTAAAGGAATAAAGGTCATTTAAAACTGCTTGTGGCTTTAATGTAATGTCTGGTCCTGGCAATATGGATGAAAATCATTGAGAAACACGGCATGGGTACACCCCCCCCCCCCCAGCCCCTTTGGGTCTTGTATGGATATTAAGGGGAACCCTGCACCCAAATTAAAACAAGTAAAGGTGTGGGCCCCCCAGGCCATATAAACTCTGAACAGCAGTATACAGGCGTGCAAACAAGACAGGGACTGTAGGTTTGTCTTAGGTAGAATCTGTTTGTAATTTAGAACTGGTACATTTCTAAAGTGTAGCTCCAGCCAAAAAATCTATTTGTAAGCTTTTTGGAAAACATAGGGAAGGGTTATCACCCCTGTAATATTTGTTTTGCTGTCTGTGTACCTGTTCAGAACATTTCACCTTACTTTCTATCCCAATGACAATTGTTTTTTGAAAATGTGTTTTTTTTGGTGAAACAAGGATTGGTGATAAAGCATAAGTGGAGAGGAGACATGTTTTTCCCATATTAACTCTTACAGGAGAGAATTTCCCTTCCTAGGGGTAGATTTCCTCTCACTTCCTGTTGTCTCCTTCCGTTTGCAAGTGGGAGTCATTTGTAAGTTTGATGTTTGAAAGTAGGGGCCTGCCCTATATACTCTGCAGAAATGTGGGCCTTAGGTGTTGGTGTTGCCACAACACTGTAAGCCCTCACAGTTACTCTTGGTGGGCGCAGGAACGGGCCCTGCTGTGAAAATTTAGATCAATAATTGTAATTACATGCACCTGTTGAACAGCTTCGGAAAAATAGGGCCTTTGGTGGTGGACGGTGTGGTAGTGTTGCCACAACACTGTAAGGCCTCACAGTTACTCTTGGTGGGCGCAGGAACGGGCCCTGCTGTGAAATATTAGATCAAGAATTGTTATTACATGTCCCTGCTGAACAGGGGCAGAAAAAATGGGCCTTAGGCACTGGTGCTGGTGCCACAACACTGCAACTTCTCACAGATACTCTAGTTGGAGTCCAGGAATGAGCCTTGCTGCAAAGTATTGCATCACAAATTGTAATTACACGCCCCTGTTAAACAGGGGCAAAAAAAATGGGCCTTAGGCACTGGTGCTGGTGCCACAACACTGCAACCCCTCACAGAAACTCTAGTTGGAGTGTAGGAATGAGCCCTGCTGCAAAGTATTGCAGCAAAAATTGTAATTACACGCTCCTGTTAAAAAGGGGCAGACAAATTGGTGCCCAGAAGAAAATATGTTTTTAGAAGCTATCAGCATGATCATTGAGAAGGAAGAGGATAGTCACTCAGCATCAGCATAGGCAGTCTTGAAGGGATCTGACATTCAAAAAAAAATTATTTGGTTACATCAGCATCAGGTGCTTGGTAGCTGGTGATCCAAGACTGATTCATTTTTATGAAGGTCAGCCGATCGACCGAGTCAGTGGACAGGCGCACCCTTTGATCGGTTACAAAGCCTCCAGCAGCACTGAATGTGCATTCTGAAAGAACGCTGGATGCAGGACAGGCCAGTAGCTCAATTGCATACTGTGCAAGCTCTGGCCAGTGATCCATTCTCAAGACCCAGTAATCCAGAGGATTTTCAGTGGGAAAGGTGTCCAAGTCCGATCTTGCCCCTAGGTATTATTGCACCATGTAAATCAGATGCTGGCGATGGTTGCTGGAACCGATCATACCTTGGGGCTGCGGACTTAAAAATGGTCTGAACGCATCGGTCCAGGATCAGGAATTTGTAACCTCCCAGGCTCTGGAAACACGTTGCACAAACCTTTCTGCAAGGGCTTCCGAAGATTTTTCATCCTCTGCTCCCTCTGTGATGGCAAGACAAGGTCCGCAATCTTACCCTTGTAATGTGGATCAAGGAGGGTTGACAGCCAGTAATGATCCCTCACCTTGATTCCACGAATATGAGGATCCTTCTGCAGGCTTTGCAGGATCAGGGAGGCCATGCAGCGTAGGTTTGCTGAGGCATTCAGTCCGGAGTCCTCTGGGTCACCAAGGACAACATGATCCGCAGCCACCTCCTCCCAGCCACGTACATGGGTTTCTTGGGACTGTAAATGATCCCTTGAAGACTGCTGCTGATGCTGAGTGCTAGGCTCCACCTCCATGCTGAGACAATCCTCCTCCTCTTTCTGTGTGATTGGCTGGCCAACAGGAACACTGTCTGGATAAAGGGGGCCCTGAGAGTTAAAGAAATCCTCCTCTTCCTCCCTCTGTGCTCCAACAGGTGGACAAGAGGGACAGTTTCACTGATGCATGCACTGTCCCTGCTCACCATCCTTGTGACCCCCTCAAATGGTGACAGGACAGTGCATGCATCCCTGATCATGACCCACTGACGTGGCAAAAAAACAAAGCTCCCCTGACCCTGTCCTGGTGCCATATTGGCACAGATACTCATTGATGGCCCTCTGCTGCGTGTGCAGCCGCTGCAGCATGGCCAAGGTTGAGTTCCACCTAGTGGGCATGTCACAGATTAGGCCGTTCTTGGGCAGGTTGTATTCCTTTTGGAGGTCAGCCAGCCGAGCACTGGCATTATATGACTGGCAGTGGAAATGCACACAGAGTTTCCTGGCCTGCCTCAGGACATCCTGTAAGCCCGGGTACCTGCCCAAGAACCGCTGCACCACCAAGTTAAGGATGTGAGCCAAACAGGGCACATGGGTCAGTTGTCCCTGTCGGAGGACAGAGAGGAGGTTGGTGCCATTGTCGCAAATCACCATTCTTGGCTTAAGCTGGCATGGTGTCAACCACCTCTGAGCCTGCCCCTGCAGAGTTGACAGAATCTCTGCCCCAGTGTGACTCCTGTCCCCCAAGCACACCAGCTCAAGCAACGCATTGCATCTTTTTGCCTGCGTACTTGCGTAGCCCCTTGAACGCCTACGGAGCACCACTGGTTCCGAGGATAAATCAGCACAGGAAGAGGCCATTTAGGAAGAAGAGGGGAGGGAGTGGAGGAGGTGTCAGAATCACCACTAGTAGCATTTTGGAGGCGTGGTAGCGGAACAACCTCCAACACTACTTCACCCTGTCCTGCATCCTTCCCAGCTGCCAGCAGAGTCACCCAATGCGCCATGAAAGATAGGTAACATACCTGTCCATGCCTGCTAGACCATAAGTCAGCGGTAATATGCACCTTACCGCTGACCACCCTGTCCAGCGAGGCCAAGAAATTGCCTTCCACATGCCAGTAGAGAGCCGGAATCGCCTTCCGTTTGGGAACCTGCCACTGAGGAACCGCACATTCCACAAACTCATGGAAGGGGGAAGAGTCTACCAACTGAAAAGGCAGCAGTTGAAGTGCTAGCAATTTAGCCAAGCTAGCATTCAACCGCTGGGCATGTGGATGGCTGGGAGGGAACTTCTTTTGGCGCTGCAGCACATGGGGCAGGGAAATTTGCCTGGTACAATCTGATGTTGGTGTACCGATAGCAAGTACTTGGCTGTGACACACCTAATTCTACACCTTCATTCCTCTCAGTGCAGGTTTCTGAGAGGACTGAAGGTATAGTGAGTTTGGAGATCCCAGCTGATGAGGAGCAAGGAGAGGTCCGCTTTGTTCTTTGGTGTAGGTCTTTTGTGTACGCTTGCCAAATGACTGCATGGCAGGTTGACATATGTCTGGTCAAGCATGCCCAAGCGTGCCCAAGCGGCTGGTGTTTTGGCCACACAAGATACGCTCGAGACTTATGTTACGGTGCGATCTGATGCACACGTCTCAAAAAAGCCCCACACCAAAGAACTTTTGGAATGACGTGTACATGCGGTACCTGCACATGCGGCGCTCTGCGGTGTGATGCAGTCGGTGTGCTGCCCTTAAGCTGGCCCCTGGAGGGCATCCTGCCTCATCGGAGATGTGCCTCCTCCTCCTCTCTCCTATCAGGCACCCATGTAGAGTCAGTGACCTTATCATGCCCTCCCTCCTCGTCACTGGAGCAAACCTGGCAGTATGCTGCAGCTGGGGGAACATGACTGCCAATTTGCTGTCGTTCTTGGGCACCCCCTCTCTCTGGGCTCACGTTACTGCCTTCTTCAAGCTGGGTACCATCATCGGAGCCTTCAAAATGCTGCGCATCCTCCTGCAGCATGTACCCAACACTGTGTTCAAACAGTTCAGGGTACTCCTCAGGAGGACATGGTGGGGCTAGAATTTGGCGCGAACGGCCCATATTGTGCGAAATTCGGCAAAGCTCATCCCTAGTGTTCAGCAATATCTGGGATAAGTCATTTTATGAGAGATTTCACTGCTGCTTGCATCTCTTTTTTAGATTCAGGGAGCCCCCTAATCCTAAAGTTATAGCGTCTCGATCTGTTCTTGAGGTTGTCAATCTTTGCAAAAGCTGTTTCCAGTTGATCCTGAACATATTGCAGCCTGGCAGAGTTCTGGTTGATCTGAGCCACAGATTGATCAGCTTTTTTCTCTATTGTATCCATCCTCATCCCTATTTGCTGCAGATCAGCATGGATGGATGAGGTAATCTGTGCTGCATTCAATGCTAAACTTTCAGAGAGCATTTAAGCAAAAGCTGGCATCATGGAGGGGAAGTCAGTGGGGGTGGGAGTAGCGTCATTTGTTTCACTGACAGCGAGGAGCAGGCCTGTGTGAGGATCCAGCATGGGGGTAGTGGGGAGGCCAGAGCTCATGCTGCCCAGCAAGGATTCTGTGGAAGCCGGGGATGTGACCAGGGGCAGAGGAGGATAGTCAGTACCTGGAGATGGCGGAGGGATCAAGTCCTTGTCCGATATAGAGTCCTCTGCAGTGTGAGAACCTCGTGGAGCCACCACCATCTTAGCATAGCTGAGCGGGCCGGGCACTGCTGACATCTGGCATGACAGATTCCTCTGGGCTTGCGCCGCAGTCATCGGAGGGTTCCAGGGAGTTTCCTCTGCTCGAATATCCCCATGAGAGGATCGAGGGAGCGCTCTGTGAGCTCCGGTGGCTATTTAGGGGCCGTGGTGGAGCTCAGCTCTAGACGCCGGTGGTTATCTTGTGGGCTGCCACTCAAGCACCCCGACCAAGTTGGTTTTATTCTGGGACGAGAAGCAAGAGATAACACTACAAAGGCTATAAATCTCCACCACTGGATGACCACCAACAAACATAGAGGGTTCTTCCTATCATTGAATGCAGAGAAGGCGTTTGACAGACTGGCCTGGGACTACATGGGAGTAGTACTAAGACACTTAGGACTTCAAAACAGTGGGCCAGATTCATGTAGCTCATCGGATCTTTAGATCCGCCAGATCTACCTGTTTTATGATCCGTTGGTGCAATTTAGCGAGGCTAGTGCATGATTCATAAAGCACTTACCTCGCAAATTGCACCGTCGGATCCTAACTCCCCCCGGCGGAATGCAAATTCCGCGGCTAGGGGGAGTGTACAATTTAAATCAGGCGCGTTCCCGCAACGATTTAACTGTGCATGCGCCGCCGGCGAAAAATCCCAGTGCGCATGCTCCAAATGACGTCGCTAGGACGTCATTGTTTTCGGCGGCTAGGTTACTTACGGCCATCCGTATTCCCGACGTACTTACGCAAACGACGTAACAAATTTAAAACTCGGCGCAGGAACGTCGGCCATACTTAACATTAGCTACCCCTCATATTAGCAGGGGTAGCTCTCCGCCGGAAAAAGCCGAACGCAAACGACGTTGAAAAAGAGCGACGGGCGTACGGACGTGAATCGGCGGTTCTCCTCATTTGCATATGCAACGTTTAAAAAAAAGCGACGACACCTAGCGGCCGGCGGGAGATTACAGCCTAAGATTTGACTGGTGTAAGTCACTTACACCAGTCGGATCTAAGGGAGATCTATGCGGAACTGATTCTTATGAATCAGTCGCATAGCTCCGACCGTGGGATCTCACAGATCCGACTGTCGGCTCTCACAGATACGACGGCGGATCAGGAGATCCGCCGTCGTATCTCTTGATGAATCTGGCCCAGAATGTTCAACTCAATTATGTCCCTGTATACGACACCAACTGCCAAGGTCCGGGTTAATGGCCAACTGTGGAACCACTCTTAAATTGCCTCAGGAAAAGCAACAACATCAAAGGTATACCCATAGCGGATCACATTTATAAATTAGCAGCTTTTACAGACGACATTTTACTATCCTTATGCGAATCACTTATATCAATCCCAAATCTATTGAAAGATTTCAAACTATTCCAGAATCTTTCCAATGTCAAAATTAACTTTACATAATCCCATACCCTTAATATCACCCTCCCACGAGAGACGGTCAAACAGTGTGAAAATGATTTCCCCTTCCAATGGCGACAAGATGTGATACAAATACTTCCTAACAGTGAACCTCTCAGATCTTTTCACCAAAAACACCCGAGAATATCATATGACCTTTTGACACGACCATTTGTCTTCCGGATCTGAAGAAATACTACTGGGCATGCCATCTGTCCAGAATTGTTGACTGGGCACTACATAGTAACTGCAAAGATTGTGTGAGACTAGAAAACTCACTGTCCCCTCTACCAATACGATCAGCACCCTGGCTGTCGCTTAACCATATCCCCTCCACACTCAAGGAACATCCTCTCATCGAACCGACACTTCGTTGTTTCAGGGAAACATGTATAAAACTGCACATCTCTTCCGTTTTGGGACCCTTAACTCCTTTGAGACTTAACCCCGCCTTCCTTCCTGGTATGTCCGCACAATTCCTAACAAACCAATGGCAACACCCAGAAATACTAGAACATGAATTCTTTCACAACGGCTCTCTCCTAGAACGTCTCGTGTTAGAACCTACTCTCACCAACAACCCTCTCCTGCTCTGGACTAATTTCAAATCCGTCACTTTCTACAAGAGATCAATCGTGATATTTCATGAGCATTCACTCCATTTGAACACTCATGCTCCCAATGTACAGTAGCCCCCAACAACATTTGATCTCCAATATATATACCATGCTATTTGCAGATATCTCCCCCAAATGCCTCGTACACACGACCAGTTTTCCCGACGGGAAAACTGCCATGTTTGCTTTTGGTTGGGAAAGCCAGCCATGTGTATGCTCCATGGCAACAGGAAAACTGCGAGCAAAAAAATGAGAACGTGTTTTCTTTCAAAATGCTCTAGCAAAGCGCGGTTACGTTCAGCACGTACGGCGGCACTCTGTTCCATTCAAGCTTGCGTCATAACTTGCTTCTGAGCATGCGCTGGTTTAAAAACGTTGTTTTAAACTTTGTTTTAACCTACACACGATAATTTTTTATGACACAAAACAACATAAAAAATTGAAGCATGCTCAAATTTTTTTTTGTAGTTTTTTAGAAGACATAAACAACGTTTTCCCCACACACGGTAATTTTAAATGACGTTTTTAAAAATGTCGTTTTTTTTCATCACAAAAAACTACCGGCTGGGTTCACATCTAAGCCGCATGCGGCTCACAGCAGGGGTCTGGTACGGTACGTCCCTGTTCACAGTTTCAGGTCTGATTTCAGCCCAAGAACCAGGTGCAAATTTCCCCCAGAGCCCCAGAGCAGAGATATGTGAGCCGGTTCCATAGAGAGCTGGTCATAATCTCCTGCTATTGTGAATTGGATGCACATTGGAACCCACATCCAATTTGCACTAGTGTGAACCCAGCCTCAAGCACATCAGAGAAACAGACATCTTCAAAGATAAAGCAATGGCTTTGTCAAATATCACAGCAAACAATGACTTAAGACCCTTTCACACTGAGGTGCTATAGCGCTAAAAATAGCATTTGCAAAGCGCCTGTAAAGCGCCGCTCCTGTCACTCCAATGTGAAAGCCTGAGGACTTTCACACTGGAGTGGTGCACTGGCAGGACGTAAAAAAAAGTCCTGCAAGCAGCCTCTTTGAGGCACTTTAGGAGCGGTTTGTACACCACTTCTAAAGCGCCGCTGCCTATTGAAATCAATGGGCAGCGCCACTACTGCAGTAGTGCTTTTAACCCTTTTTTTGCCAGCTAGCGGGGGGTTAAAAGGGCCCCGCTGGAGGCCAAAAAGCGCTGCTAAAATGATGGTAAAGCCGGCGATCAGATGCTGTGAGTGTGGAAGGCCTCTTAGGCCTCGTACACACGACGGGACATGTCCGATGAAAACGGTCCGTGGACCGTTTTCATCGGACATGTTTGCTGCCGGATTTTGGTCTGATGGCTGTACACACCATCAGACCAAATTCCCCACGGACAGCGAACGCGATGACGTGGCCGCGCCATCGCGGCGGCGATGACGCGGCGACGAGCGCGACCCTGGAAGGTCAATGCTTCCACGCATGCGTCGAACCACTTCGACGCATGCGAGGGCTTTCGGCCGAGCGGACATGTCCGGTGAGTCGTACAGACGACCAAACATGTCCGACGGACAGGCTTCCAGCGGACATGTTTCTTAGCATGCTAAGAAACATTTGTCCGCTGGAAACCTGTCCGATCCGCCAGAAAATTGTCCGGTCGGCCGTACACACGACCGAACATGTCCGCGGAAACTGGTCCGCGGACCAGTTTCAGCAGACATGTTCGGTCGTGTGTACGGCCCATTAGAGTTGAACTAAAGGTAAATCTTTTCCTTTGCCTTTCAATGATACAGAGAGTGAATCTCCCTAATGGGGGCACAGACAGCAGTAATAACTGACTCCCTGCTGTATACATCCCACTGCATATACTGTCATGTGATAAAATACAGATCAGTTTCATGTGATAAATAATACAAATTTATAAGGAATAATGCAAGCTTGATTTTATGAGCTTTTTTTTGATAAAATGCTATTTTTTTTTTTAAAACGCTATGAGCTATTTTACCTCTGACGTTTAAGCAGTAGAAAACTTTTGTGAATGGAGCCCACTGTCTTATTAATTATCTGTGGCACTTTGACTTAATTGCGCTGACAACATAATATGGAGCCGTTAAGCCCTCATTCATGGGCGTAATAAAGCATGCAACTGTGTGAAGTACCGTATTTGTCTGAATGGGATCCATAGGTGTTACATACATCCCTGTGGAGGCAGTCCCATGACATGTCAATTGTGATGCAAAGTAACAGCTGCATGGACATCTGTGTGGGTGCAGGTGTTTTTGCGGGTGCATGTCCTCAAATGCAGACAGTGTGATCTGCACCCACATCCACACAGATGTGACATTAGGAGCAGCAGCTGTCTCTATGCAGCCGCTGCATCCCAATTGGTATGGATAGAATTGACTACACACAGATGCACATAACACACATTCCGTGTGGGCAAACAGGGCCCTTTGCACAGGTGTATGTGTTGACGCTTAGGTATTCCTGTGTAAATTAGGCCTAAAGTAATACCAAAAAATCCATATTGCTTACCAGTTTTCACATGGGAGGCTCAATGAATCTCCTGTAGCATAGGCAAGTCCAGCGTATTTGCAGGAGCACTGAGAAACAGGAATACATCCTGTTTCTGTAACATCATCATACACAGTGCCTGAAAGGAAAAAGTTTTCAATAAAAGGTGTATAAGTTACAAAATATTTATTTATTTTGTCCTGATTGGCTGGTTATGACACACATTTAAGCTGATATGAAATATGATTTTTTTTATGCTTTTTAAAGAGATGCAGGATCAGTAATTATTCCGATGTGACTGGTCCTATACTATCACCCTAAGGAGGAATTGGACACTGGCAAACAAAAAATATGTTGGTCAGCCAGGTATGACTCCCTAATGCCAGGTACAGACAAGCTGAAAATCATCCAGAAATGGTCGGTTTGGCAAGGAACCGGATGATTTTTGTCCTGTGCATACAGCTCCTGTCCAACAGAAAAAACAGAATCCAATCAGCATGCGAGCACTAACTGGTGTGTTCTGGCGGGGGGCAGTCCCCCTGAAAGAACACAATAGCACAGAAGGGAAGATTGGTGTACTAACATCACTTGTGCTAGAACAGGGATCGGTCATTTATTTTTATTTTCGTTCAGCCCACTGGATTGAACGAAAAACAAAACAAAAACATATATAGCCAGATTCAGGGAGAGATACGCCGGCGTATCAGTAGATACGCAGTCGTAACTCCGAATCTGCGCCGTAGTATATTTAAGCATATTCTCAAATTGAGATATGCTTAAATGTTGCTAAGATATGACCGCCGGCGCCGTCGTATCTTAGCTGTCTGTTTACGCTGACCGCTAGGGGTGTGTACGCTGATTTACGCCTAGAATGCGCAAATCAGCGAGATACGCCTATTCACAAACGTACGCTTGCCCGTCGCAGTAAAGATACGCTGTTTACGTAAGGCGTTTTCAGGCGTAAAGATAAACCGCCAAAAACATGGCGCAGCCAATGTTAACCACTAGAGGCCCGCGCTATATCCGAATGATGGCTACAGCGCGGACCTGAAAATCCAACTGGAAGTCAATTGACGTCCGCCCCTTTTGGCATTCCCCGCGCTCCTGAGCACGCAGCGGGGAAACTCTGTGTGGGCCGTGTCCCTTGGACACATCCAATCACAGATCGCGGCGAACGGCCAATCAGAGTGGCTGTTTGCTATGCGATCTGTGCAGCCAATGAGAGATGATCTCAAACCCATGAACCCATGAGTAAGTCGCGTGCCTGTGACGTAACGCGTAGGGAGGAGCCTGCGATTGAATCCGAGTGCATCGGATCGAGCTGAGGAAACAACATACTGAGTGGCGTTTTCATGCTTTACTGAAAGCCGGGATTCGTGAGTGCATATGTCAATGCTCTGATTAAATTTTTTGATCTGTCATCGAATATTGCGCAATGAGATTTTTTCTCTTTTCTTTCATGCAATCCCTGTCTGTGAGTGCCTGTATCATCTGATCACAGCGGTGGAGGGCTGGATTAGCATTCAGATTGAAGAGAGTGATTTTTTCCCTGCATGGAATCCTGCTAATCACTGTGCACTAATTAAGGACATATTAGTAATTCACAGTTTATGGAGTATTCTCCCTGATTAGTTTTTCTTTGTACGTTTTATCACCTTTTAAGTTAATATTAGCGCATCTATATTTTATATGTTTCAAATGTAAACATTTGAGATCATCTCTCATTGCCGGCTCACACAGAGACAGCGTCCTGTCTCTGGAGAGAAGACCGATCTGTGTCTCCTGTACATAGGGACACAGATCGTCACCTCCCCCAGTCACCCCCCTCCACCTACAATTAGAACACTATACAGGGAACATATTTAACCCCTTCCTCGCCCCCTAGTGTTAACCCCTTCAATGCCAGTCACATTTATACAGTAATTAGTGCATATTTATAGCACTGATCGCAGTATAAATGTGAATGGCGCCAAAAATGTGTCCGATGTGTCCGCCATAATGTCGCTGTCCCAATAAAAATCGCAGATCGCTGCCATTACTAGTAAAAAAAATAATAATAAAGAAAAAACAATTCTGTCCCCTATTTTGTAGGCGCTATAACTTTTGCGCAAACCAGTCGCTTATTGCGATTTTTTTTTTTTACCAAAAATATGTAGAATACGTATCGGCCAAAACTGAGAATTGTTTTTTATTTTTTTATTTTTTTAATTGGGCTATTTATTATAGCAACAAGTAAAAAAAGTATTTTTTTTTTCAAAATTGTCGCTCTTTTTTGTTTATAGCGCAAAAAATAAAAACCGCACAGGCGATCAAATACCACCGAAAGAAAGCTCTACTTGTGGGGAAAAAAGGACGTCAATTTTGTTTGGGAGCCACGTCGTTCAACCACGCAATTGTCAGTTAAAGCAACGCAGTGCCGGAAGCTGAAATTTCACCTGGGCAGGAGGGGGGTATATGTGTCCAGAAAGCAAGTGGTTAAGTATGGACATCGGAACCGCGTCGAATTTTGAAATTTTTACGTTGTTTGCGTAAGTCGTCCGTGAATGGGGCTGGCCGTAATTTACGTTCACGTCGAAACCAATGAGTCTTTGCGGCGTAATTTGGAGCATGCGCACTGGGTTAAGTGCACGGACGGCGCATGCGCCGTATGTTCAAAACGTCAATTACGTGGGGTCATGTCTTATTATCATAAAACACGCCCACCTCTTCCCAATTTGAATTAGGCACGCTTACGCCGGCACATTTACACTACGCCGCCATAACTTAGGATGCAAGTGCTTTGTGAATACAGCACTTGCCTCTCTAACTTGCGGCGGCGTATCGTAAATACAATACGCTAAGCCGGCTCAAACATACGCCGCCCTACGTGAATCTAGGTAATAGTGTGTACCAGGCTCAACATTCCCAGCATGCTTCAGTTATGTAGAAAAGCAGTAATTAGAAGTGGATCACAAGAATTTCAAAAGATGGAACCTCTGTCCCTGAATGAATTTCAAGAAATGGATTGTACGTTGATGCCGCGTACACACGATCATTTTCCAGGTTGTAAAAAATTTAGTTTTTTTAATGTCATTAAAAACGATCGTGTGTGGGCCTCAGAGCATTTTTCGGGTTCTTAAAAAACGACCAAATTTTTTTTCGAACATGCTCTATTTTTTAACAACGTTTTTAACTTTGTCGTTTTCCGGGTTGTAAAAAATGGTTGTGTGTGGGTTTTAATGACGTGAAAAATCTGCGCATGCTCAGAAGCAAGTTATGAGACGGGAGCGCTCGTTCTGGTAAAACTAACGTTCGTAATGGAGTAAGCACATTCATCACGCTGTAACAGACAGAAAAGCGCGAATCGTCTTTTACTAACCCAAAATCAGCTAAAGCAGCCCAAAGGGTGGCGTCATTCAAATGGAACTTCCCCTTTATAGTGCCGTCGTACGTGTTGTACATCACCGCGCTTTGCTAGAGCATTTTTTTTTCACGATCGTGTGTAGGCAAGAGCCTGAAAAACGTAATTTTTTACAACCCGAAAAAATGATCGTGTTTTGGAAGCTGACTCTTCTGCTACAGAGCTGCTTAAAGGGTGCATCACTCTGGATAACACGAGGGAACTGTTGGACCCCATTAACTCATTCCCTACTGCCAACCAACCTATTTTGGACACCACACTGAAAGATATGTTGTCTCCCTCCGTAGCTCCCTGCACTCTGAAATGATGACCTGTATGCAAAGATGTGCTGATGCGGGTACATTTTTACCACATTAAGGACCAATTTCTGTCGGGATTCCGCAAATGTTCCCAACCTCCTAACAAATATACTACAATCCAAATCTTCACAGACCTCTCCCAATATACTATGCAAAAACGCAAATCCTTACTACCTATCACTAAGGCTCTGTGCAACCACAGCATGTTCTACCGTTAGGGATACCCCACTAAACTTACAATCACCCGGAATGTATCATCCACCGTGATCACATCCTTAGAGGATGGCCTACAACTGCTACGCTCCTGGGATATCCTTCATGAGCAGGAGCCTACTCAACACCCTCCTTCCCAGAAGCTGAACACCCAGGAGGACTGGAAGCTGGTGTCTCACAAACGCTGCAACAAAAAATAACATCCTCAAAACCATCTTATAATAAGCGCAACAAAACCCATTGGTGCTTAGGAGCTCAAAGCCCACTTTCTTACACCCAATTAAAATGAGCAGTACCACTGCTAACGGATTCCTGTTGGGATCCCCTTTTTTATCCCTTTACTATATTGTTTGTTTGACGTTTTTACTTGTTGACTTTTTTTTTATTCTTGTTCTAACTATCTAAAGTCCAAACTACAGGCTGCAAAATAGTTCCTCACCACTATCTGCTCGCTGCTAGTCTACTTGCATCTGATGTCCTATCTTACTCCTCCCGGCGGGGATTAGAACCACTCCACTTCGCACATGAGTCATTTGAGGTACTGTTCATTATCTCCTTTATACAATATAAATGATAATTAAGTTAATCTCTTTTAATGTCAACAGATTAAATCACCCCGCAAATCGCTCGGCACTATGGAAAGAAGCCCTTAAACTAGGAGCTGACATTCTATGCTTCCAGGAATGCAACTTCCAGGCATCCAACGATCCAACCCTTAATCATAGACTATTCCCTCACATCTACCTGGCCTCAGCACCTACGAAACAAAAAGAAGTAGGTATAGTTATTAAGAACTTGGTTGCCTTCAACTTACTAGAGCTCCATGCTGACCCAGAGGGTATATACCTAGTTCTCATTTGTGAGCTTAATAACAAGACCGTTACGATCGCCAATATCTACTCCCCCAACTCCAGTCAGCTCAGATTTATTGATTATTTATGATTATCTGCAAGGACTTCAACATTACTTCAACATTACTGATGATGAAAAGAAAACCCTAATTTAGTGTGCATCAAGCGTAAGGTGATAATACGGATGCACCGGTATTAGGTGTGCCAGTTCAATTCAACATTACTGATGACCCCACTCTGGACACAACCACTAAAGCTAAACATCCTTCTTCTGCATTACAGCGTATGTTACATGCCAATGACTTATATGATGTTTGGAGATGTCAGCATGCCAATGAACATGATTACTCCTTTCATTCCTTAAGACACAATTTGTATTCTTGTATAGATGCAATTTTAGATGTTAGAATGTTACTAGAGTCTATGTCTTCCTTCTCCATCCACACAATATCATGGTCCGACCATGCTCCGGTCTCAATTGTGTTGCAGGAGGAAAACACTGCTAACCCGACCTTTATTTGGCAGGCAAACTCACAAATAATTAATTCACCTACATATGCAGTTTCAATAGCAAAGCAGCTTACTGAATTATTTACAATTAACACCCCCTCTGTCTCCAACCCCACTACTCTGTGGTGTGCCCACAAGGCCTTTCTCAGAGGAATAATATTACAGACCGTTTTCATCAGACTAACCTATCGTGTGTGGGCCCTATCGTTTTTTTATCCATCAGTCAAAAAACTAGGAACTTGTTTTAAAATTATCTGATGGATAAAAAAACCTATAGAAAAAAACAATCGTCTGTGGGTACGTCCATCGGTTAAAAATCCACGCATGCTCAGAATCAAGTCGACGCATGCTTAGAAGCACTGAACTTCATTTTTTTCAGCACGTTGTTGTGTTTTACGTCACCGCGTTCTGACACGATCGGTTTTTTAACTGATGGTGTGTAGGCACGACTGATTATCAGTCAGCTTCATTGGATAACTGATGGAAAAATCCATCAGACCGTTTTCATCAGAGGAACTGATCGTGTGTACAGGGCATTACTACAAGGTATTCCTCGCTAACCTCAGTCCATCCATTGCCTCCGTCTAATCTAACGCAATATCCTCTGCATCGTTCCCTCCCGAGATGTTACAAACGTACATTGTCACCATCTTAAAGCCTGTAAAAGATCCTGAATACAGATATAAAAATGTATGCAAAAATACTTGCCCTTAGATTACTCCATATTCTCCCTCATCTTATTAACCCTGACCAGACTGAATTCACCTCAGGTAGACAAGCATCAGACACAACCTGTAGGATTATTAACATAATCCACCACTCTAAAACTCGTCACACGCCTTCTCTGCTCCTATCGGAGAAGGCGTTCGATTGGATCCATTGGAGCTATATGATGCAGAATCTTATCGTTTGGATTCGCTGGCTCTATCCTCTCTGCCATTCTAGCCTTATGCCCCATACAGACGGTCATTTTTTGTGATGAAAAAAAAATGACGTTTGAAGTGATGAAAAAAAACGACATTTTTGAAACTTCATTTTCAAAAACGATGTAGCATACACACCATCATTTTGAAAAATGATGAACAAAGTGACGGCACTCTAAAGGGGAAGTTCTATTCGCCTTGAGGCTGCTTTTAGCTGGTTACTTGTTAGTAAAAGATGATTCGTGCTTTTTTGTCTGTTACAGCGTGATGAATGTGCTTACTCCATTATGAATGCTAGTTTTACCTCCCGTCTCAAAACTTGCTTCTGGGCATGTGCGGGTTTAAAAACGTCATTTTGCCCACACACTATCATTTTCATTGACACAAAAAATGACATTTTGAAAAACGACACAAAAAATTCGAGCATGTTCGAATTTTTTTTTTGTCATTTTTCAGAAGACATAAAATGACATTTTGCCCACACACGATCATTTTAATTGACATTTTTAAAAATGTCATTTTATTTCATCACAAAAAATGACCGTCTGTACGCGGCATTATACTTATCCCCATCTGCACAGGTCTATATTTCAAACACCCTATCAAGATCCTTTGCTATAACCAATGGACAGGAATTCCCACTATCCCCCACCATATTCAATCTTCTTATAGAACCCCTAGCTGTCGCTATTAGAGCCCCCCCAAGTATTCATGGTTTTACATTTCAGGACAGGGCGCATACTATAAATCTATTTGTGGACGATGTTATTTTATGCTTAACCAACCCTATCTCCGCCTTAACTAATGCCCACATGATATTGACTGCCTTAAGTGAGATTTCATATTACAAAGTTAACTATAGCAAATCCATAATTCTAGGTATGAATATAACACCCCTTATTAAATCTAAACTTCAGTCTTCATTCCCCTACCTGATCAGGATGCCTAGCTTCATTTAAAATTGTATGCCTTCCCCAAAAAAAAAAATGTTTTCACAATCAAAAGCAAATTCTATACTTATTTCGTACTTTACCGACCCCCCTGAATAACAACCACTTAGGACCACTACAGAACATACTAAAACAATACTTATGGCAATCTAAGCGTCCCCAATGTTCCCAAACTCTCCTCACAAAACATAGAACAGCGGGAGAGATGGGTGACATAGATCTCAAGGATTACTACCATGCATCTCCGCTCACACAACTCAGACACTGGTTCTCCCCCTCCTTTGATATTCTTTGGTCCCAAATAGAAAAGACTCTCAGTCCTGGAGGGAGCTTGGTTCCTTCTTACTGACTGATATATCAACAATTTTCACCTACTATCCAAGCCTCCCTGATGACCTGGAGGGCAGTGAGGAGAATCCAACCTTCCTCCACTCCCCAAACCACTTTACCCCTTCTCCTTACAATTCTAGAAAGACTAATCTCAAATTTAAATGTATTCACTGGCAACAGAAAGGTATCAGTTCAATAACAGATCTCCTCTCAACCAAGAGAATTAAAACATTTGAAAAACTCTCTACAGAGGTTAACCTTTCCCCCACAGACTGCTATTTTCACCTTCAAGTTTCCCACCTCTTGAGATCTCAACAATCTCATGAATTATATCTACCTTATGTGGCTTGGAGGTTCCACACTGCTCTCCCTCCTATACCTAAGGGAATAGCCATATTTTATAATATTTTCCAGGATAAACTCACTTACATTAAATCAGCACCATAATTGAAATGGGAAACAGACCTAGGAACATCCTTTGCCCCCCGAACCATTGGGAACTTTCCCAAAAAATTGCATTGAGATGGTATCTTATCCCTCTACGCATATCCAAGTATTTTACTTCCTCCTCACCTCTTTGTTGGAGGGGATGCGGAGATGTTGGACACCTATTGCACATATTCTGGGCCTGCAAGAATATTACCAGCTTCTGGGAAAAAAACTTTTGCCTCATCTCTGAGGCCTCGTACACACGACCGAACATGTCTGCTGAAACTGGTCCGTGGACCAGTTTCCTCTGACATGTTTGGTTGTGTGTAGGGCCAACCGGACCGGATTCCCGGCCTAGCGGACAGGTTTCCAGCTGACCAATTTTTCCTAGCATGCTAAGAAACATGTCCGCTGGAACCATGTCCGTCGGACATGTCCGATGGTCAGTACGATTCATCGGACATGTCCGCTCGGCCGAAATCCCGCGCATGCGTCAAAGTGATTCGACGCATGCGTGGAAGCATTGAACGTCCGCTTTAGAGAACGTCGGTGTTGTCTACGTCACCGCGTTCTCTGTCCGTGGGGATTTCGGTTTGATGGTGTGTACAGCCATCAGACCGAAATCTCCGAGCAGACATGTCCGATGAAAACGGTCCGCGGACCGTTTTCATCGGACATGTCCCCTCGTCTGTACGAGGCCTTATATCACTGGCATCCCTACCTCACCAGATCCAAGTCTGGCTATACTCAACTTAGGTATTGACAAATTTCCCCCCCTCCTGCCACTCATATACTTTTGGCTGTTAGACTACTCATAACAAGGGGGTGGAAATCAGACAAAGCCCCAAACCTCTCGGAGGCAGTGGAAATTGTCTGCATACACTACAAATACAAAGCTATGCTTGCTACTAAACAGGGCGCTGGGAAGAGTTTTGATTCACAATGGAAACTATGGTCTGATAGATCCACAGTGAACTAAGGTGTTATATTGGTTTTATCTGATAGATTCTTAGTGAGCTAAGTGTTATAAAGCTCCTGTTTTTATGTCATTGAATTACGTGACAGCCTCACACTCCTGGACCTAACCTTCTTTGTACTTTCTACTTTTGTATTTTTCTATTTTTTGTATAAATGTTGTATTTACTTATGTACTCTTTGTACAAATTTGTATCCCCTAATCTTGAAATTACTAAAAACGAATTGAATAAAAAACAAAATTCCACTAAAAGAATGGGGGGAAGCCATTTAGGCCCCCCTTTCTTGATCATACATCACAGGACACAGAGCCTTAATTACTTAATGGGTTATGTAGTCACCACAGGTGATTGGACACTGGCAAACCCAATTGAAATTGAGTTCCTCCCCTATATAACCCCTCCCAAATGGAGAGTACCTCAGTTTTTTCGCCAGTGTTAAGGTGGTTGGTCACGTTCAACATGTGCTAAGAAGAAAAATGCTCATTTGATGGTCTGGCTGTGGAGACCTAGGAGCTATAACCGGATCCATTCCTCAGGCTGATATCAAAGGCCTTAGATGGTTGGTACCAGGGCCTTGTGTAAGAAGAAACGAGATTTGCCTGTAATGTCTCTCTGCGGAGGTCTGGGATCTGGGATCCAGGCTTTGGTGTACTAATACATCTGTGGCAGAGTCTTCTACAGGTCCAGGTATGAGGTTTTCTCTAATAAAACCCTTTGTAAACCTGAAGGTTGGCACAACTTGCCTGCCATGATGGGTGAAATCTGGAACTACTTTTAGTAGCTTTCCTGCTGCGTGGATCAGGTAAGAAGAAAATAGGCCCAGATTCACGTATCTGGGCGTATCTTTGTGTGGGCGTAGTGTATCCTGTTTACGCTACGCCGCCGCAACTTAGACAGGCAAGTGTAGTATTCACAAAGCACTTGCTCCGTAAGTTGCGGCGGCATAGCGTAAATGGGCCGACGTAAGCCCGCGTAATTCAAAGTAGGCTGGTGGGGGGCGTGTTGTATGGAAATTAATCGTGACCCCACGTAAATGACGCGCCTAAAGAACGGCGCATGCACGCACATGCTCAGTATCACGTCAAATTTACAACCTAAGATACGCCGGCTCAATGCCTGTGACGTGAACATAACCTACGCACAGCCCCATTCACGTACGACTTACGTAAACGACGTAAAAAGATACGCTTGTTCCGACGTCCATACTTTGCATTACCTGCCCCTCATATAGCAGGGGTAACTTTACGCCGGACATAAGCCTTACGTAAACGGCGTAGCAGGCGCAAGTACGTTTGTGAATCGGCGTATCTAGCTCATTTGCATATTCAACGCGGAAATATACGGAAGCGCCCCTACTGGCCAGCGTAAATATGCACCCCAAGATACGATGGCGTAGGAGACTTACGTCGCTCGTATCTTGGCCAAATTCTAGCGCAACTGATTCTAAGAATTAGGCGCATAGATACGACGGCGCGCATTCGGACATACAACGGCGTATCAGTAGAATCTGGCCCACTATTTTTATTTATGTATTATCTTCGTTGGAGTAGGATGTCTTTCCTGGTTCTCACCACTGGAGGGAGTAAGTGCAACCTAGTGTTTTCTTACATAGCCTTCCAGGATAACATGCTCAGTGAAGTCGGTCAAATATAACACCACTCACCTCCTTCCGCTGCAGGCTCTGACATGATACGCATACAGGGGTCCACAAGATGTCCTCCAGTAATCTCTCCCCCTTTTCCTCGTCCTCATGGGTGCCGCCATGACAGTGACACATGTATGCCGGGAGCGCACGTTTTCTGTCAGCATAGAGACATGGATGGTAGTGACCGTGCGCAATGCAGGACACCTGTGTGCGGGTGCCAAGAGGCTGGTTCAAAAGCCCAGCATGCCAGAGCCTTCTGTAAGCGGCATGGACACAGAGCTGTGGGCTGTAAGCATCCCTGTGGATTGAACCAGGCAAACCTAAGACTCCTACTCATCAGCATCAGGTTGTGCAGTGAGCTGATAATTTTGTGTATTGTAAGACTATAGCACAACAGTGCTTGCATTTATATTTGTGGATAGTACCTTTGCTTTGCAGTAAGGACTATGGGCCAGATTCACAGCCAGCGGGCGCAACGTAAATTTTCGATTTAAGTTACACCACCGCAAATTACACAAGTTAGTGCCCGATCCACAAAGCACTTACCTGGAAATTTGCGGCGGTGTATCCTAAATCAGTCCGGCGCAAGGCGGGCCAATTCAAATGGGGCGAGTCCCATTTAAATTAGGCGTGCTCCCGCGCCGGACGTACTGCGCATGCTCCCGATGCTATTTTCCCGACGTGCTTTGCTCGAAGTTACGATGCGCCAAGGTTTTGTGAATCGCGACGGGTAAAAAAAGTTGCGTCTGGAAAAAAAGAGTTGCGCCGGGAAAAATAAAAATGTTAAAAAAAAATTGACAGCGACGCGGGAAAGACGGGTAAACTTTTACATGGTGTACTAACTTTACACTTTGTAAAAGATACCCTATCTTTGCGACGGCAAACTAACACTTACGGCGACTTAACGAAGGGAAAAAGCTTTGTGGATCTCCGTAAGTGCCAATTTGCATACCCGACGCTGGATTATGACGAGAAATGCCCCCAGCGGCGGCCGCGGTACTGCATCCTAAGATCCGACAGTGTAAAACAATTACACATGTCGGATCTTAGGGATATCTATGCGTAACTGATTCTATGAATCAGCCGCATAGATAGAAACAGGGATACGACGGCGTATCAGCAGATACGCCTGCGTATCCCTTTTGTGAATCTGGCCCTATGTCCCTGAGAAGAGGGACTAGGGCGAGTAAAAGAGGCACTAGAAAATCCCTGCATACTGTTAGCCTGATAGCAGCCTCACAGAATGAGCCCCTGTCTGGTTTTGCAGCTTCTCCTATGGCAGCTCCTGTATACGTCACTGAGGACGCTTTAAAAGTTGCTTTGGATGGCTTGGAAGGAAGGATTGCTAATATTGTCGCAACCTCCTTAAGAGATAGCGGAAAACTGCTTATCTGCTCTGGTTCTCCTTTCAGATGAGCCTTCTGAGGGTGAAAAACACCTGGCGGAACGAGGTTCAGGACTAGTGGATCATCGCCACAGTGTCCTTAGGCTACAAGCTAGAGTTCAGAGAACTTCTGCCACCCCATTTTCTGAGATCAAGAGTTGCCAAAGATCCAGAAAAAAGAAGGCCCTTACTATTGGCCTTGGAACACATGTTGTCCCAAGGGGTAATCTTGGAGTTAGCCCCAGAGGATCAGGGGTCAGGATACTATTCAAACCTATTTACGGTTCCAAAACCAAATGGGGATGTCAGACCTATCCTAGATCTAAAAAGTCTGAATCAGGTTCTGAACATTCGCTCCTTCTGCATGGAGTCTGTCCGTTCAGAGAATTCCTGGCATTAATAGACATCAGAGATGCATATCTACATGTGCCAATATTTCCCACTCACCAAAGGTTTCTAAGGTTTGCGGTGGATCAGTGCCACTTTCAGTTTGTGGCCCTTCCTTTCGGGCTAGCTACGGCACCTTGAGCGTTCGCAAAAATACTGGTCCCGGCTCTGGCAAGGCTAAGGGCACAAGGCATAGCGATAACAGCCTACTTGGACGATCTGTTGATCATAGATAAGTCCGCTGCATGCTTGGGCCACAATGTGCATAACACAGTGGAATATTTAGAGTACCTAGGCTGGGTCCTCAATCTGAAGAAATCTTCCTTGCAGCCTCAAAAAAGGCTAGAGTACTTAGGCATGATTATAGACACATCCTCAAGCAAGTTATTCCTTCCCAAGCCAAAGGCAAAAGCCATAGGAGACTTGATCCGAGTGGTAAAGGTGAAAAGAAGGCCTTCCATCCGTCTATGCATAAGATTGTTGGGAAAGATGGAAGCCTCCTTCGAGGCTGTCCCTTATGCCCAGTTTCACTCAAGATCGTTACAGGGCAGAATTCTGTCAGCTTGGAACAAAGATGTTCAGACCCTGGATCTTCCTATGAGCTTATCTCAAAAACCGATTGCCTCTCATTCCCTAGTCAGGGCCTTTGTTCAGGGTGCACTGCGGTTGAATCCGCCGATTAAGTCTCCTGTGTGCCCATGGGATTTGAATTTGGTGTTGTCTGTTTTACAGAAGATACCTTTTCAACCTTTACACCAGGTTTCTCTAAGTCTCTTGACACAGAAACTGTTTTTTCTTGTAGCCATATCCTCGGCTAGGAGGGTATCGGAATTGGCGGCTCTTTCGTGTAAAGAATCTGCGGCCTCACTCAAATTTATTACCTAAGGTGGTTTCAGGTTTTCATCTGAACCAAGATATAGTCCTACCGTCTTTCTTTCCAGATCCGCAGTCTGTGGAGGAAGAGAGTCTACACTGTCTAGATGTTGTAAGAGCGGTAAAGGTTTATCTGCAAGCTACGGCTCAGATAAGGAAGACTGATTGTCTATTTATTCTGCCACAGGGCCCAAAGAAGGGCCAGGCAGCATCAAAATCCACTATTGCAAGGTGATAAAAGTCATTATTCAGGCCTATGGTTTAGAAAAGAAGATCCGCCCTTTTCAGGTAAAAGCGCACTCGACTAGAGCAGTTGGTGCTTCATGGGCAGTGCATCACCAGGCCTCCATGGCTCAGATCTGTAAGGCAGCTACTTGGTCTTCAGTCCATACATTTACTAAATTCTACCAGGTAGATGTGAGAGGTTACGAGGATGCCGCCTTCGGGCGTAGTGTGCTGCAGGCAGCAGTATAGATCCTCTGGCTCGATGGCAATCTTATTCTGATCTGTGTCTCCCTTCCCTCAAATTTTAACATTGCTATGGGACATCTCATTAAGTAATTAAGGTTCTGTGTCCCGTGATGTATGATCAAGAAAATAGGATTTTTTAATACAGCTTACCTGTAAAATCCTTTTCTTGGGAATACATCACGGGAGTCAAAGTGGAACACTTATTGCTTTGCTACAAAACTGAGGTACTCTCCATTTGGGAGGGGTTATACAGGGGAGGAACTCAATTTCAATTGGGTTTGCCAGTGTCCAATCACCTGTGGTCAGGTAGGTATTGGTCAGCTAAGGTCAGGTGACCTTTCAGAACCTTCCAGAAGGCCTTTTAGGTCTATTTAAAGAGCTGCTTCCCAGGGTTTTCTGCCAGTCCTCAGAGAAGAGACAGCGCAGGGATCTCCAGGCAAGAGAGTTATAATAATGCCAGCTCTTGTGGTCCTCTCTGGCGGCATAAAGATGCTGGTACGGCAGCTCTTGAAAGGAGCAGAGAAGGCAGGAGGAGAGGACTGGATATGGCAATGGCTTGCCTTACCTGCGAGTCAAGACGGGGATGATCTGGAGGAGTGTTGCATTGATTTGGAGCCGGCATCGCAGAGAAGTGGCACGGAGGGAACACACCAGCGGCCATGTGAGGGTGAAGAAGAGGGGGAGTTTCCGGTGGAAGAAATTGCGTAGGTGGTTGGGCAGGAAGGCATCATACAGAGGAAGAGGAGCGACAGCGAGCAAGCAAAAGGAGGCAGTAACAGAGGAGGAGCTTCAGCTCGGCTCCACCTACCATGAATGGAAGAGGCAGATTGAGAGTGTCATCGACATTGGGAAGATGCTGCGCAAGCGTAGATTCAGCGAGCAAAGAGAAAAGTAGGAGGAGCGGAAGGCATCACCAGGAGTCAGATCATCACCTAGGCAACGTAGAATTCCTGGCGATCGGCCGGGGATACGGGAGATAGGACAAGAGGCAGTCAGCAATTCCAGAGCCAAATTTCCTCAACAGGCGGGTTTAGAGAAAGATGGTGGTCCCATGCCTGTGCAGTGTGCTTCACCCTTGTCTCCTCCTGGGGTCATCAGCAATCCTATGAATGATGGCGTGTTTAACACTGGGTCACAACTCTCTGCTGTATCCTCTTCTCTAGAACAACTTATTTGTGTGTTGCGTGAACAATCTAGGTTGCCACCTAATATTGCTGGAGGGAATGATAGTGGCTCTGCAGGGGTCTGGTCTATAGTTTTGTCAGCCCCAAAGTCTATTTCTTAGAATCCTATTAATTTACTGTCTTCTGAATCCATGAAGCTCAAACAAGTTCTGGGACTTTTTTAGGTTGATTTGGGCGTTTTTCTGCTTTTTACATTGGTGACCTTTTGACCTGTACAAAATCGCGGCAAAAACACTGTAAAAAAACGCTGCAAAAAACACCGCAAAAAATCACGGTAAAATTGCGTGACTTTCTGCCTGAAAACGCTATGTTCAGGTGTGAATGGGGCTTAATGCACTGATTGCAAATGCGGATATAAAGTCAGCCTTTTGTCTCCTTCCACTTAATCTGAGATGTTTTAATTATTTACCCTCATACTACACCAAGTCACCTGGATTACTACACTGTGAATGAACTTTCCATGAGATTTTTTTTTCTGTTTTCTAACATCAACCATCACCTTTATACACTTATTTTTTCGACTATATTCCACTTTTTCACTCTCTCTTGGCCGGTTGTCCGGTCAATCATATATCGCAATTAATTTGTGTGTACACTTATGTGGTGTTTGGACACTGGTCCTAGTTATTATTATCTTTGCACAGATATTTATGTATAGTTTACCCGCTGTTCATAGAAGGTTTATATTTATACTTAGGTATCCCCTTCAGGGATATGGACTTCACTTTTTATAGGATATGATACATATTGGTTTATATCAGTCACTTTAGTGGGACCCTCATTATTACTATTATTATCATTTTTTAGATACACCCCAGGTAGCGCCATTACCCCATCCTTTTACACTTTACAAGATTCCTGTGTGGAGCACTATAGGGGAGGCAGCAACCTTTCCTCATTTTTTGTCCTAATTGCGGTACTCTTCTGTTACAAAAATAGGTACAGACTAACTGCACAGTCGCTGACATGTTACACACCAGGCACAGTGCTTAGTCATAGCTGTAGTAGATACATAGTAGGTGAGGTTGAAAAATGACACAAGTCCAAGTTTTTATTTATGGGTCCAGCTCGTTCAAATGATTGTCTTTATTTATTACAATCATTCTATCTAGTTTGGAATCATTTTGGGATCCCTTTGGCAGAAGAGAAAACCTTTTTTTTCCACGACATGCACTGAGTTTTTAGGTATAACATTTGACACAGTTGCTATGGAGTTTCAGCTGGCTAGTGAAAAAATCTATAGGCTTATTCAGTTATTATTACTTTTTATCAGAAAAAAAAAGGTAACATTAAAAAAAATACAATCTCTTTTAGGCCAATTAGCTTTCACATCCAGCGTTCTTACAATAGGAAGAGTTTTTTCAAGGAGGCTATGTGTGGCAAGTTCTGGGTTAAAGAATCCAATGGCACATATTAGAATTACATCTGATATGAAGGAAGATATATTAATTTGGTTTAAATTTTAGAACATTTTAATGGGAAAGATTTGTGGCAGCAAGATTTTGTTACTGACAGGAAATTCTGCCTAAGAACTGATGCAGCTGGCTTGGTTGGATGTGGGTCAATTTGGAGGAACCATTGGTGGGCATCCACTTGGCCATCTAGGTGGTTTTGCAAAAATATAGTACTGCTGGAATTGTTCCCTATTATTGTTTCTATAGAGATCTGGGGTTCTTATTTTTCTAAAAAGAGGTTATTAGTTAGTACAGATAATAAAGGAGTGGCATTCACAGTCAATTGTCTTTCATCCAAGTCTCCTCAGGTGGTTTCATGTTTTACGTTATATGGTTTTTCTGTGAAAATGAACATATGGATAAAGGCTAAGGCCCGGATTCTCAGTGGAGATACGACGGCGTATCTCCAGATACGCTGTCGTATCTCTGCGTTGCGCAGTCGTATCTATGCGCCTGATTCTTAGAATCAGTTACGCATAGATTTCCTGTAGATCCGACTGGCGTAACTGTGTTACACCGTCGGATCGTAACTGCATTTTTTTGCTGGCCGCTAGGTGCCGCTTCCGTCAAATTCCACGTTGAGAATGCAAATTGGCTAGATACGCGAATTCCCGAACGTACGCCCGGCCGACGCAGTAAAGTTACACCGTTTACGTTAGGCTTTTCCCGGCGTATAGTTACCCCTGCTATATGGTGGCATAAGTGCGGCGTAACAATGTTAAGTATGGCCGTCGTTCCCGCGTCAAAATTTGAAAAAGTTACGTCGTTTGCGCAAGTCATCCGTTAATGGGGCTGGACGTCATTTACGTTCACGTCGAAACCAATGACGTTATTGCAGCGTACTTTGGAGCAATTCACACTGGGAAATTCCATGGACGGCGCATGCGCCGTTCGGGAAAAACGTCAATCACGTCGGGTCACAGAAGATTTACATAAAACACGCCCCCCTGATCCAAATTTGAATTAGGCGGGCTTACGCCAGCCGATTTACGCTACGCCGCCGCAACTTACGGAGCAAGTGCTTTGAGAATACAGCACTTGCCCGTCTAAGTTGCGGAGGCGCAACGTAAATCAGATACGTTACGCCCGCACAAAGTTGTGTGTACAAGAATCTGGCCCTAAGTATATTCCAGGTAAGACTAATGTAATAGCTGATGCTCCCTCTCGCCTGCAGATGGACCAGTTTTTCTCGTTAATGCCAGAGGTGGATCAAGTCAGAGCATCTTGCCCTTCCCATTTATGGGATCTGATTTAATTTTCAGAACATTAAACAATCTGTGGCTGATTACACCTGGAAACATTAAACTCATGCATGGCTACTGTGGGCAACCTTTTTGTCTTCCCTCCAAGATAATACATATTCAGAGCACCTTGTGCTTTTATTTCTTCAATATTTAATGAAAAGGAAATATTCATGGTCGCATATTAGTAACATTTTATCTGGCGTTTCTTTTTTCCTACGCCTTTTTAGCCTGCCTACATACAATATTTTTTTCTCAGCTCAGTAAGACAGGCTCTAAAGGGATATAAAAAGGCAAACTTGAGAAAGGATAATAGATTCCCAATTACCCCAGCTATTTTAGCACAACTTTGTGTCACTACATTAATGATTTGCTTGTCTAGGTATGAGGCAATTATTTTTAATTCAGTTTTTTCAATGGCTTTTTATGCCACATTCAGAGTTTCTGGAATTTTACCTCCGTCAAAGGCTAGTAAGTAATCTTGTTATCAAATATTATATTATTTGAGGAGAGTTTGAGAATTTTTCTACAATTTAGTAAGATGCTTTAGGTATGGGATCCTGGATAACATTACAGAAGAGTCAGGATGAAAACATTTGCCAAGTTAAAACTTTATGATCATATGTTTGCTTAAGGCCGGAAATTTTTAATGTATTGTTTATTCACAGTGACGGTTCACCGTTGACAATTTATCAATATTCATTGTTCTAAAAAAATGTTTGACACATCTTAAATTAAGTCATCTCGGGATAACAACTCATTCTTTTTGAATTGGTGCAGCTACTGAAGCTGCTCGGATTGGTTTAGAAGAAAAAGCCATTAACAAAATAGGTAGATGGAGTTCAAACTCATTTAAATTGTATATGCGTCCTTATTAATTCACTGTTCTAATTCAGTAATTCAGGTAATCATCATACAGTGTGGATTTTGGGACATTCGTATATTTTTTTGGGCGCAGAAAAGAGCAGCTGCTAGAATTTATTCAGATAATTTGGGCCGGGATCCTTCTTCTTTTTCCATTTATTGGCATGGAAGTAGGGATATGGTTTTGGAAAAGTTTGTTTTTGAGTTGGGCAGACTTTATGCCATTTTTCCTACTCCAGATATACTTATAGTTCACCTTGGTGGGAATGATATTGGAAACATTTTAGTTAATTACCAATATGAAGGAGACATTTAAGTTCCTTAGGGTAACTTCTCCAAATACAGTTTTAGTGTTTTCAGAAATTATACCAAGATTGAGATGGTTAGAGTCTGTTATATTCAAGCCACTTGAGAAGGTGCATAAGAGAGTAAACAAAGTGTAAAATTCTGGGGAGTGTGGCCGGCAGCCGAGGGAGATGGCTGCTCAGTGATTCTGCTCCAGCTCCTCAGGATCTGACAGGTGACGCACGGTGAGATAAGCCAGAGATATGAGGGGGAAGAGGAAAGAATGTGAAGGACCCTACATCTACAGCCTGACGGGATCACAGTCCTCACAATTCGGAGTCGCGGCTCTCTCACAGAGGAAAACAGGGACAGCAGCACCAATGAAGTATCCCTCTAGGCAGAGTGTGTCAGCAGTGCAGGACAACAGTGATTGCTCTCCTCCTTCCACCTTTAACAATCCAGTGAAACAGAGGAGGAAACTGACAGCAGATAGTGACACAGTGAGTGATTCCCCTCTAGACACTGACGGCCGGTCACAGTGACATTAATGGCTTCAGTGAGAAGCTGGAGGCCGTTCCTACTGTGGGCCAACCTATATCAGATTCTGCTCTTAAAAATATGCTCATTACTCTTCGTGGAGCATTATAGCATGATATGTCAAATTTTATGAGACAAACAAATAGGAAAATAGACGCCTTGGGAGATAGAGTGGACCACATAGAGAATAAACTGAGCGACTACAAACTCACACATAATGAAGTGGTAGATGCCCATGATGATCTCACAGAAGAAATACGCAACATGAAAATCAAAATGGTGGATATCGAGGACCGAACAATATGAAATTTAGAGGCATTCTGGAATCGGTCTCCAGAGCAGAGCTCCATCCATACTTGCAGAAAATTATAAATAAACTGCTCCCAGCTACAAAATCCCACAAATTGACGATTGACAGGGCTCAATGTCTCCCCAAACTATCCTACCTACCAGAGCGCGTTCCAAGAGACGCGATAACAAGGATCCATTACTTCCACATAAAAGACCAGCTAATGGATTTCTCCCGCAAACAAACTTTCTACCAGAGCCCTATTTGGGAATCTCACTATATATAGACCTCTCACAAGCAACCATACAAGCACGCAAAAACCTCATCACTGTTACCAAGATCTTGAGAAACAACAATATTCTCTATGAATGGAAATTTCCGACTAAGTTGTCCATTGAAAGAAACAACAAAACCTCAATCATATTCACTCTAGAGCAATGTTTGGAGCTAGTGAAATCATGGGGTCTCCTCCCATGCGATGAAGAAGACATCTCGGACCCGTCGACTCATACCTTTTCTAAGCCAATTACAAGAAAAAGAAAAGAGGTGTTATGGTAGCAATCAGAGACTCAATATCCTTTAAGCTACATGCTTCATTAATCGATGAAGAAGGCAGATACGTAATTCTGACAATGTGTTGCTGATATAGGATATGAGTGCCCTGGATAACCTCTATCACCACTGCGCCAATAAAAATAATGTGAAAAGCTAAAGCTGCCACTTAATGAATGAATAGTAAAACAAAAAAAAATTAACTTAAAACAAGGATAAGGAATTTGTAGCGCTACTAAATAACTAAAATAATGTAAAAAATGCAGTGACATATAAACTCAATAACACCACGTGACAAGTGATAAAAAGTCCACAAGATAAATGACATACATTTCTTGTTTCTGTAAATCTTCCACCACAACTCCCCTCTGAAAAATGCACTCACTGAATGGGCCTGCCTTTCACTTTTGTGTTAGGCTAAATCGCTTGTGTATGATCCCACAAATGAAAAAAACTAATCTCAACAGGAACATCGTGATAATTCTCGATATTTTCACATATAAAGACAAAAGACGTGCTCCAATAGTGTAAAATTGTACCACCAGTTTAATGAAAAATCACAGCAACACTTCAATCATTAAACTCACATGTAAAATATAAGAAATCAGCTTCAAATAAAAACCACAGCAAACATTTGTGATAAGTTGGCTTTGCAGTGCTATGCGGCCACGGCAGACCTGAGGTGTGTGCTTAGTTGGTAAAATCTCACCACACTCCAGAGTCCCGCCTCACAATAACGGTATGTTGTTTGGACAGCAGCGACGCCTCTAGTCAGTGAAGCTAGTGTTACTGTAGCCACGCCCCAACATGTTTCGCAATGTATGCTTAATCATGGGATTGGCTACCAGGTTCTCCCTCACTTCCTTTATAAATTCCCCATATCGATCACGTGGGTGTCCATCTCGTGTGCGCGCACACGCACGTCATGTCCCCATGATCACGAAGCACAGCAATCAACGGAGCCAGGATGTGAGAAACTGCCCGATGAAAACACACTCCATCACAACAGCCTCACATCCATTACTGCACCAACTTAATCTGCAGAGTGGCAAATGGCATATGCATAAAAAAATAAATCGACACGTGGGGTTTCTTTCTTTTATACCACTCTATCTGGCCCCATGTTAACGACTAAAACACCTGACATGTGTAAATTGGAAAAATACCTGATTACATTTTTTTCTCTGCAGCAATGGTTGAAATCCATACAAATGAGCCTCCCTATGTCATCTTGTGTGGAGCACTGGGAAAATGTACCCAAAATTTACCATAGATGGTATATGACTCCATACAGGATGTCCAAAATATTCAAAGACTCCACGAATACAAGCTGGAGAATGTGTAACCAAATTTGGAATCTGTATAATTTTTTTTTGGAATTGTCCATAAGAGAATTCAGGACCGAAAGTGTCTCATCGTAAAGGAAGGTCTGTGGCAGAGACTGTACTTTATTCCGTGTGCCATTCCGGCTGCTAGGCCAGTGAGAGGGACCTATCCGGGAGAGCAATACCCACTCTGGCTAGAGTGGCGACGAGAACTGTTCGCTGGAAACAGGAGTGTTTACGAATTGAGATTATGCACCTGAACCTATCTATTTGTTTACCTACTACGAGAAAAATAACCACAAGGGTTAATATACAATGTCAATATAAAAAATTACTGGCATTTAAAAAGTTTAAAGCGCCACATTTTATGAAAGTATGGCAAGCTTGGTTCCATCATCCAGAAGTAGCCAAAGACCTGCAACCTTAGCTTACCATACCTGCAGGAAATATTTGGTATCTTAACTATACTGAATATGGTGGTATCAGAACGAAATGTTGGTAACTGTACTGACACCATTGAAGTCATTTATTAATAAAAAAAAAAAAAAGAAAAAACCTCCAGCGGTGAGAAATCCACTCGTTCCCGGCTTCCTGCATTGTCCTGATCCTGCGACGGCTGCGGGTGATCTCCAGCGATGAGAAGATCCTGCGTCGGGTGATCTCCGCTCCGGCGATGAGAAGATCCATCCATCCAGCGCAGCAGCATCCCGGACCTCCTCTCACCGCTGGGCACAGCCCAGCGAATGACGCGCTGCAGCTCTGACATTTCTTATATAGAGGAGGCAGAGCCACCCGTCACGTGACCCCACACCCTCTGACGTACCCTCTGCTACGTCACTGGGTAAGCCCAAGGTCTTTCCTCTTCTTGGGCTACCCCAGTGACGTAGCAGAGGGTACGTCAGAGGGGGCGGGGTCACGTGACGGGTGGCTCTGCCTCCTCTATATAAGCAATGTCACAGCTTCAGCCGCTCATACAGTGTACCCCATTACCATTTCACACAGGGGGGGTCAGGATCAGGGGGTCCCCTTTGTTAAAGGGGTCTTCCAGATTCTGATAAACCTCCCGCCCGCATACCCCCACAACCACCGGGCAAGGGTTGTGGGGATGAGACCCTTGTCCCCATCAACATGGGGACATCCTCCCCATGTTGAGGGCATGTAGCCTGGTGCGGTTCAGGAGAGGGGGGCCACACTCTGTCCCCCCCTCTTTTCTGCGGCCGGCCAGGTCAACGTGCTCGTATAACGGGTCTGGTTATGGATATTTAGGGGGAACCGCACGTCATTTTTGTTTTAAATTGACGGCGGGGTCCCCCTGAATATCCATACCAGACCTAAAGGGTCTGGTTATTGAATTTGCGGGGACCTCCGCGCATTTTTTTCCCGAAATCCGATCCTGGACCCGAACTTTTTTCAATTATTCGGGTTCGCTCAACTCTAATCCTAAGCTTTAAAATATTTATAAATACATCTCACTACAATTATGCCATCCAAATGGGCTTGAACTACAACTCTAAAACATGTTCATACAGTTATGCTGTAAATCTGATTAGTTTATAAAGTCTTACCTTCTGGGCAATAGCAGCCAGTGACACACTTCTCAATACAAACGCCCACGTCCTGATTGCTACAGGTTTTTTCACAAGGTGATCCACATTCTCTATACTCCCTGTTTGATGGACATTCTATTCCTGAAAAGAGAGATTAAGAGAGGTACACCTTTCATAATACTGTATATTCTCTGCTCCTCAGTAGTGTAGCAATGTACAATGTGATAATGTGACTTACATCATGGAAAGTAGGCTTTATAAAAAAAAACTTAAAATGACTTTTAATAAATTCTAAATGTTACATTTATTGTTTTATGCATTTATGAGAGGCACCAATCTTAATCCCTTTTTACTGCAATATAATTGTATTTTTTATTTGGCACACATGCAAAATTGTATACTTTTTACATTGTCAGAACATTTGGGGTTAAAAGAATACATATAATGTCGCACATAATATATGTTTCATAGTGTTCCCTATTCATGTATATGATGAACTGAAGGACAGCCATTTTTCCCTGTTAAAGTTTAAACATAGGTTCTCAGGCATGAATCGACATTGTTCTTAGGTTGTAAGGAGCCTAGATGTGCCATCTCCCAGGTCATATCTATTTTGGGTTTGACACTTATAAGATAAGAGAATGGTGAGGAGTTCTGGTTTCATGTGAGATGAAAGGCCCTGCACAGCATGACACAAAACATAGTATTGTTTTTGTATAGTGAGGCCTGGAGGCTCACCGATTAATAAGCTATCGTATTATCCAATCTTAAATAGTATTGTCTCTTTGTAATGCCTTAACAATATATGTGTATTAGTAATTCATATATAAACCTGTTTAATACATAGACATTACTAGGGTCCCAAAAATAAGATCCTATAATAGCTTAGAAGTATTAGACTGCTTTGATCAAATTTCCGGTATCAGTTCAAAGGAACCTCCCAGACCATTTGTGTGACCATAAAACCTTATCTCAATCATAAATTCAGAATTTGCCAAAATATCTGGGTTTTTTGTCGTTTTGTTTGACATATAGGACAACTTATTGCGACTTTTATAGGCCCAAGTCAGGGGGGACCATAAATCCTGATTAACTCTGGTTTACCCTATCATTAGGAATAATTCCTTATACACCACTGCCCCCTACAGGTTAATATTGGCATGGTTCAAGATGGTCAACCACCAAAACATATTGTCATGTGACGTTGTCAATCACGTGATAATGAAATACACACCCACTTCTTTGGGGAGATAAAAAGTGATTACACAGGACAGGAGAGGGATCTGAGGGCTAGGCTGATCTGAGATGGGTAGGCTGATGGGATCGCGAGGCTGATGGGAGCTGATCTCTGAAGGAAGCTGGAGGGCAGAGATTGATCGCAAACATGTAGCAATGGTTCAAAGAGAGTCATTCATTAGGACTCTCACTTCTCAAAGAGAAATAACTCTTACATATTGGTAATGTATAATTTTGATTATTTACCTTTTGGTAATTAGAAGGTTTTCACATACACACCACTAAGACCATTTAAATATACTTGGCAAACATAATTTGGGAGTTGGTTATTTCTAACTGCAGTATGAGATAATTAAAAGCAAGGTGAATTTGCGCTTCTCCTAAATAACAAATATAAAAATAAATGAATTAGTGATGGCAGGTAACCAATTAGTGAGTGATACTAAAAGGTAAAATCCAAATTAGGACACTTCAGGACTCTAATTGGATTCAATGTGTGAAAAAAGAAAAAAAGGGGTTTTGAGATGAAAAAATTTTCAATATGGTGCTGCAAAAATAAGGTTTGCTGGAATATTCAGCAAACAAAGGTATATTGGTAGAGTGATAGTGCGCAACACACAAACCTAAAATTAAAACAATTCTATATATAAGGAAAAGGTAAAAATAACATCTGGTAAATTAAACCAGAAAAAACAATTCTATACTGCAAATTCCTGTGTTAAAAATTAAATCAAAAGCACATAGGGGCTGGTAGTCCAAAGCACATAAGCTAGTAATGAATGAAAGGAATCAATCATAGTCCATAAACCGACATTCCTAGCTTCTGACACCAACGATCCACTTGCTTGAACATAGAAATGTTGATACATCCATATAGTGCAGATAACACAGTGAATAATGTAGATAGATGAGCCTCTTACCAGAGAGACATTTTCATGGGCATATCATCCCGGACCTAGGAGCTGTAGTTCATGCAGGTAGAAAATAAACTGGCGTGTCTGAACTTCTCAGGTGCAACAGCGCTTGTAATCCACTCCTCAGTAGTAGAACAGTCAGCATACACAGCTCTCCCGGATATTTAAAATTCAAGTAGCAACAAAGTAGAAAAAAGAAGAGGACTTCATAGTGTGATACTTTCCAGCAAAAAAAACACTTCTTTAATAAAAGAGTTTCTGAATACAAACAATATTGATACTTTTAAAGTAGCAATTGGAACAGAAACAAAAATAAAAAAGGAAGCGGTGTAATAAATCCAGATAGCCACGGTAGCAACCAGCAGGCTAATAGATATATATTGGCAACGTCTTTGAAAAATATACTCCAACCTACGCGGCGTTTCGCCTTTCTAACAGGCTTCAACTTGGGAAAGGAGGCAGTCTCTTGCCTCCTTTCCCAAGTTGAAGCCTGTTAGAAAGGCGAAACGCCGTGTAGGTTGGAGTATATTTTTCAAAGACGTTGCCAATATATATCTATTAGCCTGCTGGTTGCTACCGTGGCTATCTGGATTTATTACACCGCTTCCTTTTTTATTTTTGTTTCTGTTCCAATTGCTACTTTAAAAGTATCAATATTGTTTGTATTCAGAAACTCTTTTATTAAAGAAGTGTTTTTTTTGCTGGAAAGTATCACACTATGAAGTCCTCTTCTTTTTTCTACTTTGTTGCTACTTGAATTTTAAATATCCGGGAGAGCTGTGTATGCTGACTGTTCTACTACTGAGGAGTGGATTACAAGCGCTGTTGCACCTGAGAAGTTCAGACACGCCAGTTTATTTTCTACCTGCATGAACTACAGCTCCCAGGTCCGGGATGATATGCCCATGAAAACGTCTCTCTGGTAAGAGGCTCATCTATCTACATTATTCACTGTGTTATCTGCACTATATGGATGTATCAACATTTCTATGTTCAAGCAAGTGGATCGTTGGTGTCAGAAGCTAGGAATGTCGGTTTATGGACTATGATTGATTCCTTTCATTCATTACTAGCTTATGTGCTTTGGACTACCAGCCCCTATGTGCTTTTGAATTAATTTTTAACACAGGAATTTGCAGTATATAATTGTTTTTTCTGGTTTAATTTACCAGATGTTATTTTTACTTTTTCCTTATATATAGAATTGTTTTAATTTTAGGTTTGTGGGTTGCGCACTATCACTCTACCAGTATGAGATAATTGTATTCCAAATATTAAAGACATACACATTACGTTTGTCTTTGAAAAGCTAAGTGCCAACGATGGTAAATCGGTTTTAGAATGAGGTATGTAAAAATATATTCTCTCCAAATTTAAAATAAGCTTGTGTACAATATGACATTTGTTCTGTACACATATATAAGTAGTAGCAAGAGATCTGTTTGTTATTGAGAAGAGATAATACAATGTCAAGGTACAAGCCACCAGGTTTTAAATACTCCAGGACGATTTAAATAAGAGCTATGAATATACCTTGTCATAAAATGTAAATATTATCTGAACATTCAAACATCAAGTATCTCTGATTGTAGAAGCATATCAATTAGTTGTTTTATCACAAATTGTACCTGATTTTAATTTTGCACAATATCTTTAGTTAATAAATATATATATTTTAAATATTCATTTGTGTTGCTTGTCCTCAAAATAGCACGGATTAAAGAATTTTGATATCTTGTATTGTAGGAAAATTGTATATCTCCCAAAGCACATATTTCCATATTTGCATAAATACAATAATATTTTATAGTTCAGTATAAACATTCTGACTGTATATGTAGGCTCTAAGCCGAGATACGTCAATGGTTCTGACAACATCAACATTTATTTAAAAACCCCAAACTATATCAGTTGCCTGAAAGCAGAATACCTTTACAATAAAATTAGGGAAGTTACAACATTTTATGTTGCACAATATTTGAGCAACTGTTATTAAATCTATATGTTATAAAAATGCACTAAAATTTATTTTCGTGCATACGAATAATAAACACAATAAAGTGTGATTCAAAAGGGATGGTGAAAAAAGTAAAGATGCTTTATTAATAATGTAATGAACCTAACACAGCAGTAATTACATGAAAAGACACATTACATGTCTAAGTTTTACCTCTGCACTACAAATGTTTGATGTGAGCCCTGTCGGTGACATGACAGATGTCAAGACGGTACTCCAGTTCTTATTCCAGCATGTCCTCAGGTATTGACTCCATTGCTTCTGTGATGCGCCGTCTCAGGTCCTGTGGCATTGGGGGACATACACCAAGTCCTCGTGTTCCCCCATAAAAAGGAGTTGTAGGGTGTTAGGTCTGGCGAATTCAGAGGCCAGAGCGACATTGGTGAATCGTTATTTCCTACATAGCCGATCCAGCATTCTGGTAGGGTTCTGGTATCGGTGAACATCCAAGTGGAACTGAGGAGAAGCCCCATCCTGCTGAAATATAAGGTTGGACAGATCTTGCTCCGTCTGTGGCAATAGCTGTTCTGTAATCATGACCAGGTAGAAGCAGCTAGTGACAGTATCTTCACCAAAAACGGCAATGGTAAAAATCAATCATCTGTCGTTTCATGGACGGGGCTCACATTGAGTATTTGTAGAGCAAGGGTAAAACTTGGACAGTCAATGTGTCTTTTCATGTTAATTCAGTTGCATTAGGTTCATTCCGTTATTATGAATAAATCAGCTTAAATTGTGCACCATCCAATGTGTAGCACTACCCCCGAAGAAGCTGCTGGTTTACATTTGGGCCTGCCACAGCAAGCAGGGGGGAACTCCTCCCACTTGCTCTCTTTAGCACTTAGTTTGCAGGCTTTTCTATTCCTTGACTCCGACCACGGCCCATGTGGTCCCGAAGTTATCGCAAGTTTCTTCCCCGTTTTAGTGCAGTCTTTCTCCCTCTATAGAATAGGACTCAAATAAACAGTCCATTTTATTTTTAGAGAGGTAACGGCAAATCCCGGACAAGCCCTAGCACTATCCCCGAAGGAGCTTTAGATTTGGACCTGCCATTTCCTTACTGTTCCATGCACTCGTCTCAGAGGTCCTCCTTGAAGAAGTGGTTAAAGGAAGAAATGTCTGCACCAATCACCAAGTCTCTTTTTCTCCCCCCTGCAGAGAGGGTTTTTATTAAAGACAACTTCAGAAAAGAGGGATGGAGGTGTAGGGGAGATTCAGGCATCTGACTTGCAAACCACAGATATTACTTTTAGGTCCAGAGGAACAGCCGTTTCCACGCTGGACTCAGCGACCACCGGATAGACCCACTCTCACTGGTCTAGCAGCCAGTGCAAAGCTCGATCAAAGAATAGTCTCTGCCAGGATCTTTCAGCCGTTCTGGCAGCACTGTGAGGTAAACTTTGAGATCCGGATGTGTCCTCCAATTTAATCCTCAATTGCTCGGTCCCTTCCAGCAGGTAAGGCGACACAGGATCATCCCTGTATCAGTAGGCCCCAGCAGCTCCTGGGCCTACATCTCAGTTGCGAGGCCTCGGGCCAAAGAGGCCCAGAGGCGGTAACTGCCAACTCATCCCTGAGGCCAGGAGGGCCCTCAGGGTGGGATCGGAAGACAAACAAACAAAATGGTGTCTGCCCCTTAAAGGGGTTGTAAAGGTAAAAAAAATTCCCTAAATACCTTCATTTACCTTAGTGTAGTCCTCCACTTACCTCATCCTTCAATTTTGCTTTTAAATGTCCTTATTTCTTCTGAGAAATCCTCACTTCCTGTTCTTCTGTCTGTAACTACACACAGTAATGCAACACTTTCCCCCTGGTGTGGAGAAAGTCTCTTGAGGGGGGAGGGGGCAAGCTGAAGTGTCAGGAGGCTATCGACTTTGTAGATAGAGAAAGGAGCCGTGTGTTAGTGGGCATCCTGACACTCCTGCTTGCCCCCTTCCCCCTCAAGAGGCTTTCTCCACACCAGGGAGAAAGTGTCCCATTACTGTGTGGAGTTACAGACAGAAGAACAGGAAGTAAGGATTTCTTAGAAGAAAAAAGGACATTTAAAAGCAAAATCGAAGGATGAGATAAGTGAAGGAGAACTACACTAAGGTAAAGGAATCTATTTAGGGAACAAAAAAATGTACGTTTACAACCCCTTTAAGTACCCTATCCCAGAATGCACAGCGGGTTAACCACGCCCCCTGGGCTGCTTCTGGGAAAGAAGATACCCAATGCATCCAGCCTGTTGCCTTTCCAACTTTGACCAGCGGTGACAGCGACACCCACAGTCAGAGGGAAAATCATACAACCATCCAAACTGGAACAAAGCCATGAATTTGAACAAAATCTCCCTGGGCTAAACTACTGCCCAGGCTACTATAGTTTCAACATATAGCACCCACTCATTGGGAGCAGGGTGCTACAAATGTATGATACAATTTATGTAATACATGTGTGTTAGTCTGGATTATTTTTTTATTATATCTACAGTTTATTTATTTATTAACTTTATTCTTATCACAATTATCTGTATGATAGTACACTGGATATCATAATTCCGCTAGCAGACTAGAGGTGACATAAAAATCTGCAAAGTTGAAGCAAAAACTGGGGTTTTACCTACCTGTTGTGGCTACCAATTTTTGTTTAATTCTGTTTAACAGGTTCTATCATCCAGATACCCTTGTTAGACATTACAGCCAGGAATCTTTCTATGTCAGCTAAATCTAGTCAGTAGATGGGTGATCCAGGAAGGTATACATGTGAAACCAAGAAGTAAGTAGAGTGATTGTTTTGGCTGTGCAGTGTAGCAGAATTATGAAAGTAAAAGAAATGGCTTAACAGTAGTGTAAGTAAAATAATAAAAATGTAACTAAAGGCAACATTTTTTTTCCTTTTTCTCCTTTTTGGATACACTATGGGAGGGTTATAACCCTGCAAGGTTTATTTTTACTTAGTCTCATTGCCCTTCACTTCCCAAACAGGAAGTGAAGTGAGTGAAAATCCCTCAAAGTGGAGAAATCCATGGTTGTCACCAGGGCCTTCAGAACTAGTATCCCATTAGAAAATATTCTTACTATTCCTGTTCTGGAGACAACCACAAATTTGGCATTGTCTTTTACTTTAACTTTCAGTGATAATGGTGATAACAGGTAAAGAAAAAAAAAAAGAGGGTGCCTCTAATCATGTGTATTTTCATGCATTTATACTTGTATTTATGCGTGTTTACAGACGTATGGCATTTATAAGCTTATGTGTGAAAACTCATTCTATTGACTATAATATTAATTTATTCTAGCCAGTACATGTATTTATTCCAGCCAATGGAATACATTTATGTGCATACATGTGCATTTATGTGTGCTTAGACACATTTATACACGTACAACCCTAAATTATGCCTATATGCACCATACACTGCTTTGGGGGAGTGTTTTATGCCCCCTAAATGCTGTGCGCAAATACATGCATAAATGCCTGCATGCCCCAATAAATAACATACAGCTGCGTTCATGGGCATAAAAAAAATGCCAGAATCCCCTAGCTGTGGAATTTTTTATCACCCAGGTGCATGAACCCTTAATATAAACAAGTGTACTGCTTTTGATAAAGGATCCAAATTGAGAAGTTTAATAAAACAGACAAGCATTAGGAAGGGTGTAATATTCAACCAAAAACTTACACAACTGTTAAAAAAGCAAGTCTATTGCTACTTCAGTATATGGTCACATGTACTCATGCAGCAGAGGCAATGCACAGCGATGATGATGTCAGCAGATTCTTCAGAGAATAAGAACTTTGTTGACATTGGTTCCCTCGTTGCAAGACTGTTTTGGAACCCGAGCAACACAGGGTGTGCTTCTCAAATCTATTAGGCATTTCAGGACCCTGCTTTCCAAATGTCAATGCAGATAAATACATTTTATTAGCAGGAAACTAGACACAGCTAACATTATTGGTAAACGTTGAAAGAAGTTCACAGTCTTGGATACTCACCACATACTTTTGGATCTCTCCAGTTTTGTGGTATCCCATTGGCTATGGCACACTGCTTGGAAAATTCACTTAGTGTGGCACAAATACAGAACATTTTCTGACTATCACTTGCAGTACAAGCACAGCTGTCCTGGTTACAGATCTCTAGATAGGGTTTCATATCAAACATTGAAACACAGTCAGCAAGATGGGGGCTGTTCAGTATGTTTCTGCAAGCATTATCCTGTAACACAGTAAATACATGAAATTAACTTATTTAATTTGAAGGTTTAAATACAGATAATGACATAATACTGTCAATAAATTTTATTGTCAAGGGCCATTGAGATCTAGGTTGTAAGCTGCGTGTTTAAAAAAACAACTATAGATCCTTGTTGGACTCCCCAATGTCCCTTACAAGATGTCTTTGGAGGTGAGAGAGCACCTGTCCTTCGATGTAATCAATGGTGTCATTAGTTAGAAATAAAATGGCTTTAGGCCAGTCCAGCTAGGAAACGATTAATTTACAACCATTGCAGAGACTTGTGATCTTCTAGTAGAATTTTTAAAATAAACCAATCTTGTTTATTAGTTACATATGAGTACAATAATTTAGTAGTGTATTAGGGGTTAGTGCAGTTAATAGTTTCCTTCCTATTTGCAGCAAAAGAAGAATCACTGTACCCACAAGATTTTCAAGCTTTGGTGGTATCTGTGGTTCATGCATTGTGTGGGCACTTATTAAATCTCAACCTAATGTAGGGTTTACCACTACCATAAAGTCTTATAATGCCCAAATTTCAATAGATTGGTTACCACCGTTGTGCATTTTATAACCGCTATCAAAAGTGCTCCATCTTCATGACTGGTCATTAAGGAGTCTTTGAAACAAGTAGACAGTGCAAGGATTGTGCATTATACTATTTGCACATTTGATTGAGCTAAGCGTTGCAGATAACAATACATTGTGATCCTCAGTCACCTACTGATTCTGTCTATGTACAATTGTAAGCACTGATTTATTTGACCTGTATGTAGTTTATTGTTTACTTCTCAAAATGGTTTTGCTCTCTAGTTTCTGTTTGCTTACTCACTTGGTCAAATATATCTTTACTGTGTAACTTGCTACCTTCATTGTTGCTTTGTTTCTTTCTTTTCTCTGAGCTGCAATCAACAAAATACTTATTTCGCACCAGTGCTCCCAAAGACAAATATATTTTGTAGACTCGACTTTTAAACTTAAACCTGGATTTTGCTTGCCAATGTGGTATTAGCTTGGTGAAGTTTCATGGTAAATGTTATAAATGTGTATACTGATACAGAAGTAACTAAACAAATGTCAACATGCTTTAATGAAACATTGGCACCTACTATATGTACCATTAATGATACTTTGTGGGGTACAGGAGTAAGTACCTTTATGTTGTTTGTGCATATATTCCAAAGCTGTTCATAAGCCACAATGAATACTTTCTTTTCTATATGTAGAATATTAAAAGGCAACAACTAACATATGATTATTACTTCCCTACCTCTGTACATTTAAAAAGTAAAAGGGGTAAAATGAAAACAAGAATATATGTACTATGCAATATATACAGTGGGCCAAATCCTCAAAAGAGATACGACGGAGTAACTGCTGTTACTCCGTCGTATCCCTGGTCCTAACTATGGAAATGATCCACAGAATCAGTTTCACATAGTTAGGACGAAGATCCGACATGTGTAATTGAATTACACTGTCGGATCTTAGGATGCAGTACCGCATCCGCCGCTGGGGGCATTTTGCGTCGAAATGCCGCCTCGGGTATGCAAATTAGGACTTACGGAGATCCACGAAGCTTTTCAGCTTCGTTTTTACTCCGTAAGTTATATTTTGCAAACGCAAAATTAGGGCTGCTTTTACAAGGTGTAAACTGTTTACACCTTGTAAAAACAGACCTTTCTTGCTCGCGACGCGATTTTTTTTAAATTTCAATTTTTTTTTTGCCGCCGTATCTTTTTTTTACCCGACGCAACTTTATTGTCCCGTCGCAATCCACAAAGCCCGACGTAACGTAATTTCGCGCTATGCACGTTGGGAAAATGACGTCACGAGCATGCGCAGTACGGCCGGCGTGGGAGCGCGCCTCATTTAAATGGTAATCGCCCCCTGGAGAAGAGGAATGCCTTGCGCCGGCCCGATTTAAGTTACACCGCTCAAAATTTCTAGGTAAGTGCTTTGTGGATCGGGCACTTAGTTAGAGATTTTGCGGCGGTGTAACTTAAATGGAAAAAGTTACGTTGCGCCAGTTTTTTGAGGATTAGGCCCAGTATATCTATATATACACACTATATTACCAAAAGTATTGGGACACCAACCTTTACGCGCAAATTAACTTTAATGGCATCCCAGTCTTGGTCTGTAGTGTTCAATATTGAGTTGACCCACCCTTTGCAGCTATAACAGCTTCAACTCTTCTGGGAAGGTTGTTCACAAAGTTTAGGAGTGTGTCTATGGGAATGTTTGACCATTCTTTCAGAAGCGCATTTGTGAGGTCAGGCACTGATGTTGGACAAGAAACTCTGGTTCGCAGTCTCTGCTCTAATTTATCCCGATTGTGTTCTATCGGGTTGATGTCAGGTCTGAGTGAGTGAGTAACTTGTTTAGCGCTAACAAATGCGAACTAAATCGCCTCAAGGGGCTTGTATCCGGAGTCGTCCTTGTCCTTCAGAAGAGGTGGGTCTTCAGTTTTTTCCGGAAGGTGCGATGGTTATCTTCCATGAGGATAATCGTTGGTAGTGCGTTCTACAGCCGTGGCCCCTGGAAGGCAAATCGTTGTTCTCCTTTCAATTTGTAGTGGGTCTTGGGGATGCAGAGCAGGGTTTGATTTGTCGACCGTAGGGCTCGCCCAGGGTTGTAGTGTCGTATTTTCTAACATTGCATTTGTTATTGGTATTGCAGGACATTGGCATTTGTATTGCAGGGCTTTTCCTTGTGTGCATTTGTGAGTGAGGCAGAGTGTCTTGAATGTCACCCGATCCTTTACGGTTAGCCAATAGAGGCACTTTAGGGACGGGGTGATGGAATCCTGGCGACTGTTTTCTGGACAACTTGTAGACGCGAGATCTGGTATTTGGGTAGTCCTAGGTAGAGGGAGTTAGCGTATTCCAGTTGAGCATTGATGATTGTTCCAACTACTACTGCTGTGTCCTTATCCGGGATGAAGGAGATGAGTCTACGTAGCAGGCATAGGAGATGGTGGGCTCCGCTGACTACTGATCCTTTTTGTGCATCCATGGACATGTCTGAATCAAAGATGACTCTGAGGCTTTTGACTTTGGTGCTTGGGGCGATGGTTTGTTAAAGGATGGTGGGAGGTGTGCCTGTTGTCCTGGAGTTTTTCTTTCGATTTGAGAAAGAGAAGTTATGTTGTTGATCCATTAAGTTTGAGGGAACAAGAGTTGAGTGTCATCAGTGTAGGAGTGATAGAGTAGGTCCTGTTTGCTGATAATATTGAGGAGTGGGCGGAGATAGATGTTGAAGAGCATGGGTGACAGGGGTGATCCTTGAGGGACTCCGTATGTAATTGTATGTGCTTCTGAAATGAAGGCTCCTAGCTTCACTGTCTGGGATCAATTTTCTGTGTAGGCCAGTCATGTTTCCACCAAAAACTCGCTCATCCATGTCTGTATGGACCTTGCTTTGTGCTCTGGTTCAAATCATTTGGTGGAGGGGGGATTATGGTGTGGGGTTGTTTTTCAGGGGTTGGACTTGGACCCTAAGTTCCATTGAAAGGAGCTCTTTAAGCGGAAGTAAAACAATCCATTTAACAGTTTAAAAAAACAGTTACATTTCCAGGACATGCTGGGAATGTAACACTCTTATTGGTTGTGCTCTCAATCAAACTTTCAAATCATCTAATGGCTGGTGTCATAGCTGATCACATGTGCAGCATCGTGGCAGTTGTAGGTCAAACATAGGCCAAGATGGCAGCTTCCTTGGTTGAAAACGATAGGAGGGTTTACTTCCACTTTAAGGCGTCAGCATACCAAGACATTTTGGACAATATCATGCTCCCAACTGTGTGGGAACAGTTTGGGAATGGCCCCTTCCTGTTCCAACATGACTGCGCACCAGTGCACAAAGCAAGGTCCATAAAAACATGGATGAGAAAGTTTGGACTGGAGGAACTTGACTGGCCTGCGCCTCAAACCAATAGAACACCTTTGGGATGAATTAGAGCAGTGATTGCTAGCCAGGCCTTCTTGTCCAAGATCAGTGCCTGACTTCACAAATGTGCTCCTGGAAGAATGGTAAAAAATTCCCAGAAGAGTTGAAGCTGTTATAGCAGCAAAGGATGGGCCAACTCCACATTGAACCCTACGAATGGAGACTGGGATGCCATTAAAGTTCATGTGCGTGTAAAGGCAGGCATCCCGATACTTTTGACAATATAATATATGTATATAGATAGATATAGCAAACAGAAAATTCTCCTGCGCTCTGGTATGTCCTGTTATAGGGTAACATGGTCCAATTACAGGGTGTATTCAATGGTCTTGCAGCCCTCCTCAGAATCATGGGAATTCATACAGCTAAAAAAAAGAAAAGAAAGGAGGGCGCACCGACCTAGTGTGATACCGTATAAAAGGGTTTTATTAAATGTATTAAAACAATGGTTATACTCATAAAATGAGTTGTATAACACGCTTTGGAAAATAGTGCAGCTGGTACACAGCAACGCCAGATGAACACGGTGACAACATGGATCAAGTCGTATCTGACCGGTGGTATAGCTGACGCGTTTCAGGGGCGCACCCCTTTCCTCAGAGCCTTGGTGGTCTGTAGTTGCCCAATCTACATATAGATAGATTTAGATACAGAGGCGGCTCTAGGCCCCAATCACTCCCATAATGGGAAAAAGAATTCAAGCGATAAAAAAAAAATAATGCCATTTTTACGAGGCATCAGAGACCTCCCTTTTTTTTTCTCCGTACAATACGCTGCTGCTGAATTCGCGTATTGTACGGAGAGAAATATTTAGTAAACTTTTTGCATTGGAGATCGTGTCCTTTCTTTTTCTTTATTGTCAATTGGTGGAAAAATGGGAGCCCACCGTGACACTTCTCCTTGAAGTTACACAGATACAAGAGGAGTGACTCACCCTATTATATATATATATATATATATATATATATATATATATATATATATATAAAGAACTATTTATGGTTTGAGCCCTATGGCCGATACTGACATGGAGGACAGAGACTGAAAATAACTCACAACATACAATAGGCCTGAAGTGTGCCCTGGCCTAACGGACGGTACGCCAAAATAAGGGGGCATACCCTGTTAAATGATGGATGTTGTGGAGAGGAATGAACCTGGGAATTCCTGTAAAAATGGGATGGGGGGTGGGTGATGTGCGCCGGAACCCTGTGCTGGACAGGAAGCCGACAGAGCCCGCAGCCGGGTGAGGGGGCTAAATAGGCTGCCGGGCTCCTCCCATAAATGAAGGCCGCTGCTCGGCCTTCTAACTTGTGATTGGAGCCCTATGGCTGATACGGACATGGAGGACAGAGACTGACAAGGACCCACAACATACAATAGGCCTGAAGTGTGCGCTGGCCTAACGGACGGTACGGCAAAATAAGGGGGCAAAAACATTCAGGTAGGGGTATGGTTTTATTAAGTCAGATCATTCAGTGAGCAAGTTTGGCGAAGGCTTGTGTCATCTCCGCCTGAGGGTTAGGGATGTACCGAGTGAAGCAGGCAAACTTCCACCTGCCTAGCTTTTTGATGACATGGTCGGAGACTCCGTGTCACGAGGCGGCTGAGGCTGCTCTGGTGCGAAAGGAGTGACCCGAATACTGAGTGGGATTGAGGTGCAGAACTGGCTGGTGTCCAGAGGGAGGGAGTAGAGGAGTAGAGTCTGATCGTGCTGGCAAATGTAACAGTAGGCGGTTCAATACGGTTACTGGGCACCAGGCGTTGCCTGTTTTGTAAATGGTGATATCTATGCCGGGCCTGATTGCTGTGTTTTGGGCGTAGTAAGATGGAGCATGAAGTGGTCTTTATGGCGGACCAAGTGTCATCTGAGGAGAACTTGGCCAGCGGGGCTGCTGTAGGCGAACTCGCTCAGTCGGAGGAAACCATAATAGGCCAGGTAGATGGCCGCTTGTATGACCAAGCTAGGGAGGAGGCCAAACGGGGATGTGGTGAGGATGGCAGACATCTGTCTAAATATGGCGCTGGTTATAGGCAGGCGTTTGGCGTTGACGGCTGGTTGTCGTTTGCGTGAGACGTGAACAGCGAGGGCTTCGCCGGATCTTGTAAGGCCAGAAAGTGCTGGATGCCTGCCAGTTAGAGACGGATGGTGTTGTAGGACAGGGACTGGCAAGTATTGCAGTAGGAAACGAAGGCTAGTACGTGCTTGACGTCTACGGTAGTATCTGCGGAGTGGCGCGCCAAAAACTTGCTAAAGGTGTCCCCAGCTGTGTGATAGGCTTTGAGAGTGTTACAAGAGAGAGACTGGTTGATCAGCTGGGTCGCTTGATGTAGGTGCTGTCTCAGTTCAGGGTCAGTTGAGACCAATGAGGGATAGGGGCTGGAGATTGATTGGCTCCCGGTCTCTGCTGGAAAAAGGAAGAATAATTAAAGCGGGACAAGGCGTCTGCGGCGAGATTACACTTGAGGGAGGAAAGTACAATGTACGTTAAATTGATGTTGTAAGGACAGTTGCACCAGCCGATGTAGGAAGGACATTATTATAAGGGACCTGGACCTGTCCTTGTTGATAATTTCGCTGTGGCCTGGTTGTCGGTGGTGAAGGCTACAGTTTGTCCTGCCCACCTGTGGCCCCAGAGTTGGTCGGCTGCTACGACTGGGTATAGCTCGAATAAGGAGGACGTCTGGGTGAAGCCCGGGATCGCTAGTATCTCTGGCGGCCATGGTCCTGCGAATCAGTGGTGGACAAAAATTGCCGCAAAGCCTGTAGAGGCTGCGGCGTCGGTCACTACTTGTGGGGAAAGGGGTGATACTGATGGTATGAACATGGATATTAGATATGTGCATTCGAATGTTATTTTCGTACGAAAATTTTCATTTTCGTACCCGCAGAATAATGTGTACATACGAAAAAATTAAAGCACCAAAATACGAAAACGACGGAATTACGAATGAGCCGCATAACGAACAACCGCAAATACGAACAAACGATCTGACAAAAATACGACAAAACGAAAACTTCAAAAGAACAAAAATGACATCTATAACAAAAGATTTGCATTCTGTATCCTGTTTGAATCCCCTCTCTGCTCGTATCCTCAGCCGCATGTCCACATGACACCTACAACAAAAGATTTGCATTCTGTATTTTGTTTGAATCCCCTCTCTGTTCGTATCCTCAGCCGTATGTTCACACGACATCCACAACAAAAGATTTGCATTCTGTATCCTGTTTGAATCCCCTCTCTGCTCGTATCCTCAGCCGCATGTCCACATGACACCTACAACAAAAGATTTGCATTCTGTATTTTGTTTGAATCCCCTCTCTGTTCGTATCCTCAGCCGTATGTTCACACGACATCCACAACAAAAGATTTGCATTCTGTATCCTGTTTGAATCCCCTCTCTGCTCGTATCCTCAGCCGTATGTTCACACGACATCCACAACAAAAGATTTACACTCTGTATCTTGTTTGAATCCCTTCTCTGTTCGCACCCTCAGTCGTATGCTCATATGACATCCACAACAAAAGACCCGCACTCTGCATTTTGTTTGAATCCTTTCCCTGTCCGCATCCCCAGTCGCATGCTCACACGACATCCACAACAAAAGACCCGCACCCTGTATTTTGAATTCCTTTTTTCTGTTCGTATTTTGGATTCAACAGAATGCAAATCTTTTGCCACAGATGTCACACAAACACACAACCGAAAACACCAAAAGAAAAAGGACCCAAAACACAGAATGCAAATCCCTTGCCACAGATGTAATTTTCGTTTTTTTTGAATGGGCAGTGAGTGTAGTTAGTAAAGCAGCTTCTCTTTTGTGCTGAGTAGTACAGTAAAGCCAAATCAACTTTTCTGTGGATTTTCATCTGAAGGGAGATCAGTTGGCCAGACTTTTGATCCCAAAAATGGTTTTCTGATGGAGTTTAAAAACAAACAAATTTTCTGAGAACGAACGGAAAACGATCGTTTTTATGTTTGTTGTTAAAAAAAGTCTGACCAAGTGTATGGGGCTTAACAATCGTTAATATGGACGAGCCGCGTGTTGAAAGTGCCGCGAATCCTGCGATATATTTACGAAAGTACAAAATGACGAAAATCCTTTTTCTGTTCGTATCTTCAGTCTCATGCCCACATGACATCCACAACAAATTGTCATAGATTGTCATAGATGTCACACGAACACACGACCGAAAACACGAACAGAAAAAGGAATCCAAAACACAGAATTCAAATCATTGAAGAAAATTCACGAAAATTATTGTCTAACAAGTAACGAACATGAATTAAACAGAATAACGAACCATCCCGCATGTACGAAAATAAAACGGTAACGAAAATACGAAACGATCGGAATACGAAAAAATCTCGTCGTACGAAAAACGAACGGGAACGAACAGGAAAACGGGCGTCTTACGGAAAACGAACGGAAACAAACCTACGGAACGATACGAAACAGAACAAAAAAAAACAAATTTTTATTCTGTGCACATGTCTAATGGATATACCGTTCCAATTGGTGAGAAACTCTTCCCACATCGAGAGGTCCGCGAAGGCTGCGGTATCCTGTTTGAGGATCTGATCGGGGTCCTGTGCCTGGGAAAGGAAAACAAGGAGGCGTGACACGAAGGACCGGCCCTGAGGGATGATCTTTGTAGCGAAATTGAGCATTCCCAGGAGGGACTGCAGCTGCTTCCTGGTGCAGCCCTATGTTTGGGTGAAACTTTGGAGGACTGTCGTGATGCGGGTCAGTTTGTGGGGGGGAGGCTGGCTTGCATGGAGGTGGTATCCAAGTTGATTCCAAGGAAAGTGATGGAGTGTGCTGGGCCGTCCACTTTATGTTCCGCGATGGGCACGTTGAGATTCCTGAAGACAAGTCTCAATTTATGGAGGTCTCCTGGAGGCGTGTCGGGTTGTTCGATCAATAAAAAGTCGTCCAAGTAGTGGATGACTTCTTGACACTGGGCTTGGTGCAAGAGTATCTAGGTGAGAGTCTGTGCGAAGGTGTCGAAAAACCAGGGACTAGACTTGGAGCCGAACGTCAGCTTGGTAGCGAAATAGTATGACTCTCTCCATTTAATGCCATGCCAGCACCAAAGGGATGGGTGGATAGGCAGGAATGAGTGACTGAAATTCCCGTGGCAGAGATTCGAATCGGTGCGGCAACTTTCTGCATGCAAAACTCTGGAGCACATGCTGAAATGGGGCTAAGAAGAGTGGGGCATGTTTGGGGCAGGACTGTGTGTGAGGGTGTGTGTGTGGACTTGCTGGGGCATGTTTTGTGGTTGGGCAAGTAGCTGAAATGTCCCATGACAGAGGCATGAACCGGTGCGTTGTGATTGTGACTGAGTACCGGGCTCTGGAGCATGTACTGAAATGGGGCCACGGCGGACTTGGCCATGTGTGGGATGAAGCTGCACCTGAGAATGTGCTTTTGTACACTCAGATGTACCGCAGCTGGGTAAGTGAGGGAACATCGCACGACAGAGGCGTGAAGGTGCGTTGTCATGTGGTTGGCGACTACCGGGCTGTGGAGCTGAAATGGGCCCGCTACTGACCGGGGGTGCCCCAGCGGGTGTGCGTGCGGGTGTGATACGTGAGGAGCGCGGGCTATGTGGAGGCATGCCTTAGGCCCCATACACACGACCGAACATGTCTGCTGAAACTGGTCCGCGGACCAGTTTCAGCAGACATGTTCGGTCATGTGTACGGCCGACCGGACAGGTTTCCAGCGGACATTTGTCCAGCCGACCATTTTGCAGCGGACAAATGTTTCTTAGCATGCTAAGAAACATGTCTGCGGGAAGCCTGTCCGTCAGACATGTTCGGTCGTCTGTACAGACTCACCGTACATGTCCGATCGGCCGCCATCCCTCGCATGCGTCGAAGTGATTCGACGCATGCGTGGAAGCTTTGAACTTCCAGGGCCGCGCACGTCGCCGTGTCATCGTCGCGGCGACTGCGTGGCCACGTCCCCGCGTATCATGTAAGCGCGGATTTCTGTCTGATGGTGTGTACAACCATCAGACAGAAACCTCCGGGTGGACATGTCCGTTCAAAACGGTCCGGCAGACCGTTTTCAGCGGACAGTCCGTCCGTCTGTACGAGGCCTTAGAGGCAAGTGGAGCGTGTCTGGAAGCAAAGTAGGGGAAAAAGAATGAATGAGCTGTCTTGACAATGCATGATGATGCGCAGCATAACAAACAGTAACGTGTGTGCTTTAATGCATTGCAGTGCACCAAATATGTGTGCTGTAATAAATACGGTGGCAGGGGATGCAGGGCTGGATTTACGTGAGCTTCCAATGCACTACACTGGTATTCCACATGGTTCAGAGGATCTATCCGAGGGATAAAGATCATCGTGAGGTTTTCCATATAGTAGGGGTAGACATATTTATCCCTGTGCATGTTGGGTTTAAGGGTAAGCAAATTCAGCTGCAAATGTGGTAAAACTGAGAAACTACAAAGTTAGTTTGCTATTCAGAACTACGTGTTTAAAGTGTGGATAATCACAAAACAATCATAGTTAAAACAACATGATTACATGCAGAGTGGAAACCTGGTTAGTGTTTATTGTGCCTTTGCTGTGCACACATGTTTGGCATGTGCCAGACTGCATAAGATACGGTTAGTTAAAACAGATAAGCTGGCAAAGATTGGCAGTAAGGGGTATAACACATGTGCCGTGTAATGTAAGTACCGTGCAACTTGAGCGATAGTCAACAGTTTGTACAATGAGCGGGTAAGCAGGATGTGGAGGTGACATGCTGAAACGTCTAGCTGCTGTAAAGTCTGAGGATTGTGTTTACGCGGTGGTGGCTGAAATGGCTGGGGAAGCCTCCGGTGCGGAAGGGGGTTGGGTGCTGGAAGAGCAGAGCCTACCTTGTCGCCGGTCGGGCGGGAGTGAACCGAGCGGACACCTCGGTGTCTGCGCTGTGTCGGCTGGATGGCGCGGATGACGCAATCGATGTGCACCAGAACCCTATGCTGGACAGGAAGACGACGGAGCCCGCAGCCGGGTGAGGGGGCTAAATAGGCTGCCGGGCTCCTCCCATAAATGCAGGCCACTGCTCGGTCTTCTAATATATATATATATATACACAAGGAATGACAACAAATATACAATAAATGATAATGTTTTCACATTTTCTTTAAATACACATTAAAAAAGATCAGTAAGTCATATTTTTCACTCTCCAGTTTTAGTAAATTGTTTGGGACTTCATATATTTGAACAGATTTGTATTTTACTATATTTTCTGGGGTATAAGATGACATTTTGGATGCAAAAAAATGCATCCAAAGTCTGGGTCGTCTTATACGCTGGTGACAGTCTCTGTCGGGCTGCGGGCATCCATGATTTAAAAGCCACACCTCCTCCTCAGACTGTTCCGTGATAGGCGGAACACAAATTTTCTCAGCAAGGCCTCTGTTCAGTGTTCAGCCTATCACGGATGCCTTCTCATCCTCGAACGAGAGGACATCCGTGATAGGCAGAACACTGAAGAGAGGCACTGCTGGGAAAATGTGTGTTCCGCCTATCACGGAACAGTCTGAGGAGAAGGCGCGGCTTTTGAATCATGGATGCCCACAGCCCGACGGAGCCAGAAGCCAGAATCTGCAACAATATAAGGTAGGGAGATCATCTTGGCCGGCACAGTGGGGGCGAGTGATGGCACAGTGGGGGCAAGTGATGGCACAGTGGGGGCAAGTGATGGCACAGTGGAGGCAAGTGATGGCACATTGGGGGCAAGTGATGGCACCGTGGGGGCAAGTGATGGCACAGTGGAGGCAAGTGATGGCACAGTGGGGGCAAGTGATGGCACAGTGGGGGCAAGTGATGGCACAGTGGGGGCAAGTGATGGCACAGTGGAGGCAAGTGATGGCACAGTGGGGGCAAGTGATGGCACAGTGGGGGCAAGTTATGGCACAGTGGAGGCATGTGATGGCACAGTGGAGGCATGTAATGTAATGGCACAGTGAGATTTGAAAAAAGCATGTTCCTGTCAGTGGTTGTTCCTGTCAGTGGTTGTTCCGGCTACCCCTCAGCTTCCAGAAAGACTAGTAAGAAGGGGGTAGTCTTATACGGCGAATATATCCCAAAACCAAAATTTTTCCTGGAAAAATAGGGGGTTGTCTTATACGCCGGCAAATACGGTATGCATATATGACCGATTATGATGTATTATCTTATACACAGTATATGAACTTATTTTTCGTGGACTAGATATATTGTATATAGACATTTTATTTGTATTAATGCCTTTATAGATGCTATGTATTATTCATGCAGCTATATTTGACAGACGGATCAAGATCAGTTGTTTTGGTGCCATTGGAATTAACCTTTCAAACATGGATGTAGATGAGTATTGACCTCTTAAATCTTCCACTCTGTGTAAATTTGATTTGTAAAGCATAGGTGCAGGGCATAACGAGCACTGCCACCAAGGGCACAGGTTAGAGCAGTTGTTGCTGGGTCCAAACCTCCACCAGAGTGTCCTGCCCCAATACCCAGTCAGTGTCCCTGCTGCCACAGCCACACCGCTCAGCAACAGCGCAGGCTGTGCAGAAATTAGTGCTGTCCCTGAATGTACGGTGGCTGACAGCATCCACCGCCACCAACGTCACCCGCTGTTCTCAGCGCTAGGGTTGTCCTAGTAACCAATCACATGCTTGCCCCTCCCCCAGGCCCTGGCATTCAGAAGAGGAGGGAGTTCCTCCTTCAAACCTATCCGGTCCCAATGCCCAGCCTTCCAATTTCTACCTGTACTGTATCCGATTTCTGTAATGAGAAGGAACGGATCCTGATGTAAGCTGGGGTCTTCACAATACTCCCTCTTCTCCTTGCACTACCCCAACTATTGTCTTAACCTCCCTGGTGGTATGATTATTTCAGATTTTAGGTGCTGAAAGCGGTACCATTATCTTGCATGGAAATGTGGAGTTTTACATTGTAGGACTGTAGGGCCAAATCCACAAAAGAGATACGCAGGCGGAACTGCTGTTCAGCCTGCGTATCTCTGTGCCTAACTTTGGAAACGATCCTCAAAAGGATTTTTCCAAAGTTAGGCAGAAGATCTGACATCTGTAAGACACTTACACTGTCAGATCTTAAGATGCAGTACCGCATCCGCCGCTGGGGGCATTTCGAGTCGAAATGCCGCCTAGCGTATGCAAATGAGTACTTAAGCAGATCCACAAAGCTTTTAAGCTTTGTGTTTTCTGCGTAAGTTACGATTTGCACGCGTAAAATTAGGGCTGGTTTTACAATGTGTAAAGTTAGTACACCATGTAAAACCAGACCTTTTTTTCGATCGCCGCAATTTTTTTTTAAATTTGAATTTTTTTTCCCGGCGCGTAATTTTTTTTTCACCCGTCGCAACTTTATTGTCCCGTCGCAATCCACAAAGCCCGGCGTAAATTACGTTCGCACGCTGCACGTCGGGAAAAATGACGTCACACGCATGCGCAGTACGTCCGGCGCGGGAGCGCGCCTAATTTAAATGGGAATCGCCCATTTAAACTAGAAACGCCTTACGATGGACGGAGTTAAGTTGCGCTGCCGCAATTTTCCGGGTAAGTGCTTTGAGGATCGGTACTTAACTTCGGAAAATTGCGGCAGTGTAACTTAACTCTGAAAAGTTAAGTTAGGCTGCATGTCTGTGGATTTGGCCCGTAGTTCTTAGGAATAACTCAATTAAATCTGTGCAAACAAGAGTCTAGTAGACATTCTGGGTATGATAAAGTTTGAAAAACAAAGTCATAAATTATAATTTAATAAATAACTATAAATAATTATAACAAATAATAATGTAATTATAATAAAAAATATTCAATAATGTAATCAAATCAAAAACACTGAAATTTGCTCAGTTGCAGAATTGTCGCTGTCATTACTTTTATTGTTTGATGACAAATTTCCCCACAAATCACTATCGCTCAATTCTGCAATGGATTCTAATTTATTATCACTGTTTTCTAGCTTCTAAAACCACTTTTGATGTAAAGGGACACTTTTTGGTTGCTATGGACAATCTCCAGTTTCCAGGCAGAAAGAACAGTTTTTATTATATACAAGTGCATTTAGGACACTGGACAGACCACTAGGGACAAAGGGGGTGTGTATTTATTTCATACAGTACTGTAATCTATAAGATTACAGTATACTGTATGTATTGTGTGTATTTACTTGTTTGAATTTGGCACCGATCTCTGCCCCCGTGTGTCGTAACGTCGCAGGGAACGGAGCTCGGCGGCACACAGGGCACTGTGTGAATTGAGCGAGGAGACAGCTCGCTCACACAGCGGAGAGGCATCACAGGATCCAGGGACAAGGTAAGTAAGTCCCTGCCTGTGGACACTGCGAGGCAATCCCGAGTCTGGCTCGGGGTTACAGCTTTTGGTTCTGAAATTCCACCCCGAGCCAGACTCTGCAGTACCGCTGAGGGGGTTAAACCTCTCCACTCTCCTTACCCCACTCTGCTCTTCCCTTCTTACTTTGGGGAACCTATTGTAAAGGAATTGGCTCCCGAGACCCTGATGTAAGGGGGTCTCTGATGTAAGGGAGAACTGTGGGGTTCCTGCTTTAAGGAGGGAAGACTCTGGGGACCCTAATGTAAGGGGGATTCTGGGGACCCTGATTTAACGAGGGAACTCTGAGGGACCCTGATATAAGGGTAACTATGGGGACTCTTATGTAAGGATGGACTTTGGTATCCTAATGTAAGGGGAAACTTTGGGGACCCTAATGAAAGTGGAGTCTCTGATATAAGGGTGAACTCTGGGGACCCTGATGTAAGTAAGGGGAACTCTGGGGTCCCTGATGTAAGGGGGGGATTCTAGGGACCCTGATTTAAGGAGAGGGGACTGTTGGGACCCTGATGTAAGTGGGGGTTGACTCTGGGGACACTGATGAAAAGAGGGGGCACTCTGTGGGCCCTAATGAAAGGGGTAGATTGTGATGCATGGGGGTCAGGCCTGGGGGGCCCAGGCCTAAAGCTGTGTAACGGGCCCCAACATTTCTGATGGCTGTCCTGTTCCCTACACACTGTGCTGACATTCCACATACTGCTGCAGGAATGGAAGATGTTAACTGGAGACAAAGTTGTCTCCTGCACTGATCAGCCAATCCGCGAAAAAAGAGGAATCCAGCCAATGAGGTGCCACGCAAGCCATGCTGCGCGCAACATCACTCATGACCAGGGTTTGACAAATTTGCTTGGAATCTAGGAGCCAGCTAAAAAAGTTAGGAGCCAGAAAACGCGCCCCGTCCCGACGAGCTTGCGCGCAGAAGCGAACACATACGTGAGTAGCACCAGCATATGTAAACGGTATTTAAACCACAAGTGAGATATCAGCGCGATCGTTAGAGCGAGAGCAATAATTCTAGCTCTAGACCTCCTCTGTAACTCAAAACATGCAACCTGTAGCTTTTTTTAAATGTCGCCTATGGAGATTTTAAAGGGTAAAAGTTTGTCACCATTCCACGAGCGGACGCAATTTTATAGCGTGACATGTTGGGTATTAATTTACTCGGCGTAACATTATCTTTCACGATATAAAAAACAATTGGGATGACTTTACTGTTGTGTATTTTTTTCCCAAAAAAGTGCGCTTGTAAGACCGCTGCGCAATTACGGCGTGACAGAAAGTATTGCAACGATCGCCATTTTATTCTCTAGGGTGTTAGAATAAAAAATATTTAAAATGTTTGGGGGTTCTAATTACACATTAGAATTGCTGTTTAACTTGTAATGCCAACTGCCAACACCAGAAGGAAGAGCTTGGGACTTCACAAGGCCGCAAAGCCGCTCCCTCAATTACCGGCCGCCGCGGGAGCCAGGTCACAATTTCTTGTCGCAATTGCGACCTGGCGCCCGGATATTGTCGACCCCTGCTCATGACTTTGCAGCCTTTATTTATTTATTTTTTGAGGGATGGGGGGGCCAAGTAGCCTAGGGCATAAAGTAGTCTGGCACCAGCCCTGCATAGATGGGAGCTGAAGTCTGACTAGAAAACCGGACACTCATTCCATCCTGACAGCTCAACTGTATCTGCTACTCATGTCTAACAAATGTTTGAACAAAGGCATATTTATTGATGTATCAACTAAAAGCATATCCATGTGTGTATTCGAATGATGTAGACAGATGTACAATGGAAGGAAATTTTGTGAACCTTTTGTTTGGCTGACTGTATGGCTGTGAGTTGCATTACATGTTTATTATATATGTTGTGACCATGCAAAGGCATACGGCTGAAATCTCACAGAAATATTTGACATTTAATATATCTGGACAGCCTAAAATGATAGTGACTATCGGGTTGAGGTCAGGACTCTGTGCAGGCCAGTCAAGTTCCTCTACCCCAAACTCGCTCATCCATGTCTTTATGGACCTTGTTTGTGCACTGGTGCGCAGTAATGTTGGAACAAGAAGGGACCATCGCCAAACTGTTCCAACAAAGTTGAGAGCATGAAATTATACAAAATGTCTTGGTATGCTGATGCTTTAAGAGTTCCCATCACTGGAACTAAGGAGCCAAGCCCAACCCCTGAAAAACAACCCCACACTATAACCCCCCCTTCACCAAATGATTTATACCAGTGCACAAATTAAATTAATGAGCGAATTTGTGGTGGAGGAAGTTGACTGGCCTGCACAGAGTCCTGCATCAACCCAATAGAACACCTTTGGGATGAATTAGAGTGGAGACTGCGAGCCAGGCTTTTTTGTCCACATCAGTGCCTGACCTCACAAATGCACTTCTGGAAGAATTCCCATAAACATATTCCTAAACCTTGTGGACAGCCTTCCCAGAAGAGTTGAAGCATTTATAGCTGCAAATGGTAGGCCAACTCAACTCCCTATGGACTAAGATTGGGATGCCATTAAAGTTCATGTGCGTGTAAAGGCAGGTGTCCCAATATTTTTGGTGATATACTGTAGTGTATACTAGACATGTGCAATCTGTTTCTCTCTGAATGTAAATTCGGATTTATTTTTGGTTAATCAGAGATTCGGATAGTAACCAATTCACTTCATTTTGTTTATTTGTTTTTTAATGAATTCCACATTTTCGGAGCACTTAGAATTTGGATCGGTCGAAAAATGATCAACCGATTCAAACTCTGTGTGAAGAACAGCTGGTTGTTAAGGAGAGGGCTGGGAAGCCAGACGCCGCATTATTAACAACGTATTACTTTTTTTTAAGTCTAACGATACTCCAAACGACATGATTGACGATGGATCTACACTGGGGGACATTGTTGTTGTTTTTTTAATAAAGGAATTGTCAAAAACTTATGTTGTGTCTTTATTCACTTTTTGCCCTTTTTTGCTGAATGGGTAGGCCCCTTACTCATTCACATGGGGGTGGGGTCAGGGGGCCCCCTTGTTAAAGGAGGCTTCCAGATTCCGATAAGCTCTTTGTCCGCAGACCCCCACAACCACCGCCCAAGGTTGTGGAAAAGAGGCCCTTGTCCCCATCAGCATGGGAACAAGGTGCTTTGGGGTTGGGAAAGCAAATGTTGGGGGCATGTGGCCTGGTATGGTTCAGAAGGGGGGAGCGTTTGCTCTCCCCCCCTTTCCTGGCCTGCTGGGCTGCATGTCGGATAAGGGTCTGAAATGGATTTTGGGGGGACCCCACACCCTATATTAGGCATGGGGTTCCTATTAAAATGGATTGTGGGGGACGCCACGCAGTTTTTTTCCTGAATTGTCTATTGCCAGGATTCTTTTGTTTACATTTCAACTCTCAGCGGGGAAGCCCACTGACAGCTGACCAGTCATTGATTGTTAAGGACACGAAGGCCAGCTTCTTAACGACCAGATATTCTTCACACAGAGTTTGAATGGAAATTTGGAATTCATTAGAAAATTTATATACAAAATTAAACTAAACAAAACTGAACAAACCTTGAATTAAATCAACTAAACTAAGTTAGTAACATAACAAATCTATCCGAAACTAAACAAATGTTTCCGCTTTTCACATGTCTAACATATACTGTACATAGAGTATGTAGACCTTCACAATTATTGTGTTTTATTGTCTCAGTACAAGTCTATCAATCGAGTCATTGAAAACCACAGACTTTACCAATCAGCCTCTCAACAGAAATGATAATCACATTCCCTCATATAGGAATAGTGGGGGCAACCGAACAGTCAAAAAAATACCCATTAGGCATTCACCTAAAGTAGGGTTTCGCCCGGACAGCCCGGCTGTTTGGGAGCAGGTCCGGCATCACTGGGGGGGCAGGGTGATGATGTAAGCAAGAGTTGCACTCACTGTTTACTGCGGCACGCTATGCGCACTGCCTTACTACTCTCCTAGGTGCACCTATAGGTGTCCCAGGCCAATCCGATGAGAACTGTCTGATGGACCGTTTTCATCAGACCAAGGCCCCATCGGTTATTTATCCATCGGTTAAAAAATGTGAAACTTGTTTTAAAATTAACCGATGGATACCTAACAGATAGAAAAAAAATTATCATCTGTAGGCACGTCCATCGGTTAAAAATCCACGCATTCTCAGACTAAATTAGGGGACGGAAGCGCTCGTTCTGCTAAAACTAGCGTTCGTTATGGAGATAGCACATTCATCACGCTGTAACAGACAGAAAAGCGCAAATCGTCTTTTACTAACACAAAATCAGCTAAAGCAGCCCCAAGGGTGGCGCCATTGGATTTGAACTTCCCCTTTATAGTGCCGTCGTACGTGGTTTATGTGACCACGTTCTTACACAATCGTTTTTTTAACCGATGGTGTGTAGGCACGACAGACCATCAGTCAGCTTCATCGGTTAACTGATGGAAAAATCCATCAGACCGCTCTCATCGGATTGACCGATCGTGTGTACAGGGCATAAGAGTAAGCTTTAAGATATATTTGCAATTGGCATTGTTTATGCATACAAGTAACTTACAGTTTGGCTACAGGAAGGTGGAGGCTCATCAACATTCACATTGTTGTCACAGACTTCTCCTGGAGCTCCTGCTGTGTTTTCCTCTAGATAGGAAAGTAGGCTTTGTGGGTTTCCTGTTACATAGATAATTATAGGTTTATTAACATTATAAAATTTCAGCTTTGTGTTGCTAGAACAGGTACTCCTAGGAAGTATTGCATGCAGTTAGAATACAGTAAGTTTCAACATGTTTATAACCTTATGGAGCTTTCCTAGCTTAAAGGGTTTGTAAAGGAATTTTTTTTTTTTTCATAATAAGCATCCTTTACCTGCAGACATTCCTCTTTTCACTTCCTCATTATTCGTTTTTGCTCAGAAGTTGCTCTATTTCTTCTCTGTTCTGTTCACTTCCTGCTTGTCTGATTGTTACTCACCACCGTGAAGAGAGGCTTTACTGCGGTGGTCAGTGACGTGCTCGCCCCCTCCTGGGAACTACATCTGTGCGACAGGACGCTCTCTACAAGTTAGAGACTTCAAGGAGGTGTGAATTACGGGGCGTGCCGCAATGCATACTGGAGAATGTAGTTCTTACATGAACGAGCGCCGCAAACCAGGAAGTGAATGAGAGAACAGAAACTAGAACGCCAGAGGTGATATAGATGAAGGAATTTAATGGGTATTTACTTGTTTTTTAAAAGAATCATTACACTATTCTGTCTGTCTACCTTGCAGACATTAATTTTAGGCAAAAAATGTTTTTTCTTTACAACTCCTTTAAAGGGGGTTGTGATTGTGTAAATGCATTTTATTTTACCTCGCAATGGATTTGAGCCATTAAAACGAGAAAAGAAAATATCCAAAATTAAAGTTGCTGACAATAGCAACAAAACTGATTTCTTGCTTAAAGTGGATGTAAACCCCAATTTTTTTATTTATTTTTATGTCACAATGTACAGTATAAGATTACCGATCATCTGTGCCCAGTCTTGCCACACAGGTTTAATCCAGCTCTGAGCAATCCTCTTTTATTGTTCAGTGAAATAAAACGGACTTACAGAGAAAAACCTTTGTCCGTTCCGCCCCCTTGCTGTGAGTGACAGGTTATTTACATATCTCATGCACTAGCCTGAAGACAGGCATTCTTTTTTAATTCCCACCCCCACCTTTTCTGAAGTCATGTGGTTACTTTTTTGGATTTTGACTGGATGTTAGTGGTCATAGCAGAATTTAGTGTAAGGAATACATAGGAAAAATGCATGTTGACAAGGGGAGTGTAAAGGTGGGTGGGGAGTCTACTGACGTCACGACTCCACCCACAGAGCTCCAGACAACAGATCATCCACAGAATCTGTCCTTTTAACAGACAGAGGGGAGACATTTGACAGGTGAGGATACATGCAGGAGGCATCTATATCCTTATAGATCAGCACTATGGCAGTAGTTTAGAAAGGATGAGAGTGGGTTTACATCCACTTTAATGACAAGTGGGCACAAGTTAAGAGCCCACAACATGGGAGTGTCCACTTTTTTTAAATAAAGTTTGTAAATTTTATAAAAAAAAAAAAAAAGAAAAGAGAGCCTATCAGGTTTTTCGGCTCCATGCACACTGAATGCTAAAAAAATGTTATAAAGACACCAGTAGCTTTGCCAGTAGCTTTGCAGTAAGTATTTTTTCCATTTTTTTTACGTTTTTGCAATAGCGTTTATAAGCGTTTTTAGAATTTTTCCGCATTTTTTTAGCATTTTATTATTTTAAAAAATCAAGCGTCTATGAGCGTTTGCCGTTTTCCTGCACGTGTATGGGGCTTTAAAGACCCCTTTTGACAGACCGGTGGGCAGTTGTCTTGGATCGGCTTGGCAAGCTCCCCCTCCCTCCGACCCTGTTGCTGGCACCATTATGTGGTTATGTCACCCTTGAATCAAAGGGGGGCTTTGTTTTATGAATTATTCATTTATAGCTCGAATTCTATGACTGAGCTAATTTTTACGTTTGTTTAAAGTTTTAAATATATATTAATTTACTTATTGATACTTGAATAACGTTTAATAGATTTCAATTTAAATACCAATAAAGGTGCCGTGGCCATTTCACACTGACCCGTCCCGGGCGTCGGCGGTAAAATGCTGCTATCTTTAGTGGCGCTTTACCGTAATTTTTGCTGCACTTTTCGGCCACTAGCGGGGTGCTTTTAACCACCGTTAGCTGACGGAAAAAGGGTTAAACGGCACTTTGCCGGCAGCTTGGCGGAGCTGCCCATTGATTTCAATGGGCAGGGGCGCTTGACTGCTGAGGCGCAATGAGCCCAGGTACAATTAAAGGGGTTGTAAAGGTAAAAAATGTTTCCCTAAATAGCTTCCTTTACCTTAGTGCAGTCCTCCCTCACTTACCTAGTCCTTTGATTTTGCTTTTAAATGTCCTTATTTCTTCTGAGAAATCCTCACTTCCTGTTCTTCTGTCTGTAACTCAGTAATGTAAGGCTTTCTCCCTGGTGTGGAGAAAGCCTCTTGAGGGGGGAGGGGGCGAGCAGGAGTGTCAGGACGCCCACTAACACACAGCTCTTTTCTCTATCTGCAAAGTAGAGAGTGTCCTGTCTTGCCTGCTTGCCCCTCCCCCCTCAAGAGGCTTTCTCCACACCAGGGAGAAAGCCTTGCATTACTGTGTGGAGTTACAGACAAAAGAACAGGAAGTGAGTATTTCTCAGAAGAAAAAAGGACATTAAAAAGCAAAATCGAAGGATGAAGTAAGTGAAGGAAGACTGCACTAAGGTAAAGGTAAATTTCTGGAAGCCTTCTTTAACAAGGGGGCCCCCAGATCCCCCCCATGTGAATGAGTAGGGCCTTGTACACACGATAGGTTAAACAGAGGACAACGGTCTGATGGACCGTTTTCTTCGGTCAAAACCGATCGTGTGTGGCCCCCATAGGTTATTTAACCATCGGTTTTAAAAAAGCCAACTTGCTTTAAATTTAACCCCATGCTCAGAATCAAGTCGACGCATGCTTGGAAGCATTGAACTTTTTTCAGCACGTCGTTGTGTTTTACGTCACTGCGTTTTGACATGATCAGTTATTTAACCGATGGTGTGTAGGCGTGACGGACCATCAGTCAGCTTCATCGTTTAACCGATGAAAATGGTCCATCGGTCCATTCTCATCGGATGGACTGATCGTGTGTACGCGGCATAAGGGGCCTACCCATTCACCAAAAAAGGGCAATTTTTTTTTTACCTTTACAGCCCCTTTAACTGTAGATGTATAGAAATACATAAACAAGGGAATACCACAATGAGGTGTGGTGTAGATCTCCAATTTAAAGTTGGGTTCACACTTGAGAATGCAGCGGCTCACAGCAGGAGTCGGGTGTGTCTTCATTGACTGTTTCAGGTCCAATTTCAGTCTTAACAGTGGGCTGAATTCTGACCTGAAATGGACCAAAAGATGCACAGGACTCTGCCACCGCAGAGATATGTGAACCGGCTCCATAGAGAGTTGGTCACAATCTCCTGCTATGCGAATTGGATGTGGGGAAACCTGCATCAAATTCGCACTGGTGTCAGCCTTAAAGATAAGTTTACATTTCAGAAAAAATTATAAATGCACACTTTTTTGCAAGTAAAAAAAAAATGTGCATTTATTATTTTTTGTTGCAGGAGCCTGTAAAGCATTGCACCAGCGATCAACAGATCACTGATGCCGCACAGGTCTTCTGCAGACATGCCAGTTTATCTGCTTCCTCGTACCTCACACAAGAAAACTAATACATGCTGACAGGAAGAATAAATGAACCAACACAGTGCTCACATTGCCGTGGTAGTTTATTGAAAACTACAAGCCGACAGCCACAAAAGATGCTGGACCTTGTAGTTTTGCATTTACAGAGTGTTGTGAATAAGTGATGCAGCCGGGTGAGTGGAGCCCCGTGCGGTCTCGTTTAATTTTTTTTTACAGCTAGTGGGTGGAGAAGAACCCCCCGCTGGCACAGCGGGAATCGGGGTGGTGCGGGGGCCATTGTCGCAATATGACTTGAGTCGCAATTGTATTTACTATATCATTATTCTTTTTATTTGCTATTTTTTCCCCCCAAGAAAATAGAGTTACTCATTAAAATGTACATTGTGCCAAACATCAGCACAGTGAGCATCTTACTCAGTGGTCATATACTATTTAGAATACAGTGGACTTCAATTGCATTTGATAACAAAAAACAGGTACAATTTACATTTGGATAATCTTTAGTGAAAACAGGTAATGGTTTTATCTGCATTAGTGCAATTCAGTAGCAGAGTGACTGCTATACTGTAACTTGTTCTATCTCTCATGGTGTATACTTATGATATGAAGTACTTACCATAAACGATACCTTCATTGTAATAGGAGAATCCATTTGAGTCACCACAAAGGCCACATGTATGATTTTTATATTTGTTAGGTATCTTCACCTAGATTTAAGAAAAAAAGCAAATTTATTGAATAGAAATGTAAACTAGCAGATTTTTACTATATAACTTGGAACGGGTACAGTTTTTTAGATGCAGTGTGCTGGAATTTGTCTATGACCCTGTTGCAGTCCCCATACAGTAGGGTTCAAATTGCAAGGGAAGGTGGATGGCGAGATGATGAGTGCATGTTGCTGAGTTGGGGGAGGAGCCTGACTATGGCACCAGATGAGAGCAGCTGAGGAGGTTCTGGGTGGACTGGCTGGAGATTAGCGGTGTGAAAGGCCGTGATATTCTCCACTGATGAAAGATGGAGGGACAGGAGCCCGAAACATAAGGGAGAGCATGGAGCAACACACATGGAAATAATCCGATGGGGCATACACACGGTCGGAATTTCCGATGGAAAAACTCCGTCTGACTTTTTCCATCGGAAATTCCAATTGTGTGTACAGGGCATAAGAAATACAAGAATTAAAAATACAAGTGAAAACCGTACAAACTGGCCATAGAGAAATGTTGAATAGATTGGAAAACCAAGAAATATCTTGGGATTCAATTAACGGCATCCCTGGGGGAAATATACCAAGCAAACTATATTTCATTATGAGTGGACATGAAAATTGAAATAAAGAAAAGAGCAGTACGGCCCTTATCTTGTGTAGGATGGATTAATGCTCTAAAGATGATGGTACTCCCCAAAATGTTGTACAAGCTTCAGATGCTCCCCATATACATTCCCCCAGTATATTTTAGAACCTTAAAAACTTTAATCACAAAATTAATATGGCAACATAGGAAACCTAGAATTGCCCTGTTAACTTTGAAGAAACCCAAAAGTTAAGGCGGTTTAAATGTATCAGATTTCCAAAAGTACTACGAGGTGGTTTTACTAACACGAGTGGTGGAATGGTCTAAATTAAATAACGAGAAAAGATGGGTTAATATTAGACATGTGCACTACTGAAAAAAAAATGATTTGTTTTTGTTTTTGTTTTTGCTTTTTTCGGAAATTCGGAAAATTAGAAAATTCTAAATTTGGAAATTCGGAAAGTCCATAAATTTGGAATTCGGAAATTGGAAAATTCATAATTCGGAAATTCAAAACATTTGTAATTCGGAAATTCTAAAAATTCGGAGTTAGAAAATGTGGAAATTAGAAAATTTGGAAATTTCACACTTTTCGATGTTTTATAAACCGAAAAAGATTGAAGAAAATCTGTAAAATTTGAATAATAACCAACTAATAAAAACTAAAATTAAATTACAGGTATTGGAATTTCCTTTCAAATGTGTCTGTTAGTGAATGTAAGGAATACAATTTTATCTGAAATATTGAATGGAACATCTAAACCAATGGAATGGAACAAATTAATAATGTATAATAATAATAATAATAATATGTTTTTATTATTATTATTTATTATTATTAGATCGTTACGTTCCATTCGTGATTTTGGATAATTCGGAATTTAGGATGAATTTGTATTTGTTACGTTCACTAACAGCCAAATTTGAATGGAAATTTCAAAACCTAATCTCCAAATTTCCAAAATATAGAATTTCGGGCCTGACCCTAAACTTTACCCCTAACCCTAACCCCTAACTACTAACCCCAACCCTAACCCTAACCCTACCCCTAACCCTAAAACCTGACCCTGACCCTAAACACCCTAACCCTAAACCCTAAACCTAACCCTGAACCCTAACTGCTAACCCTAAGCTCTAACCCTAAACCCCTAACTCTAAGCCCTAAATCTAACCCCTAAACCTAACCCCTAACCCTAAGCCCTAACCCCGAACCCTAATCCCTAAACCGTAACCTGAACCCCTTGACCCTCTAACCCTAAACCTAAGACCCTAACTGCTAACCCTAAGCCTTAAGCCCTAACCCCAACCCTAGCCCTAACCTTAACTGCTAACCCTAATCACTAACCCACAACTCCTTACCCTAACTCCTAACCCTAGCCCTAAACCTAGCCATAGCCCTAACCACTAACCCCCATCCCCCAACCCTAACCCTAAACCCTAGCCATAACCCTAACCCTAGCCCTAACACCCAACCCTAACCCTAAACCCTAACCCTAAACCTTAACCCTCTAACCCTAAACCTAACCCTAACCCTAACTCCAACCCCTAGCCCTAACCCCCTAACCCTCTAACCCTAACCCTCTAACCCTAAACCTAACCCTAACTACTAACCCTCTAACTCTAACCCTCTAAACCCAACATCATAACCCTAAGATTTTCCTAACTTTAAATTTTCGAATTTAGATTTTTCAAATCCCCGAATTTGGAATTTTCGGAATTCAAAAATGTGTAAATGAAAAATTTCGGAAATCCGAAAATCCGAAAATTCGGAAATTGATAAAATTCGGAAATTTGGAAGTTTCAGAATCAACTAATTTGTCAAAATTTGTTAAAAAAATAATTCGGAACTAAACAAATTGCAAGTCTAGTTAATACATGACTAGAGAGGAATAAATGGATGCCAGCACAATATAGGGCACTAGGAGAAAATACACATACATTGACATGGATGGCATTTAAGACCTGGGATTCAGAGCACAATCAAAATAAATGGAAACATAATTCACCACTGATGGCACTAAAGGAAAATAACTACTTTGCACCGGGGAAAATTTCAATAGGGGGGAATTGGATTAAAAAAGAAAACGCACAACTGGGGGAAAAATATGTTCACTACAAGAATAAAAAAAAGAAGTGTTGGAGATTATTGAATGGAGGTACTTCCAGCTTAAAGGGTCACTAAAGGAAACAAATGTTTTAGCTGAAATGACTGTTTACAGGGTATAGAGACATAATAGTTAACTGATTCCTTTTAAAAAATGATTAAAAATAGATACAAATCAATCATATAATGTACCTCCTAGTTTCAGTTTAGTTTTAGCATTTAGCTTCGTTTTTGCATGTTATTTGATGCCTCTGTGCTGGACAGACCCATAGAGCAGTATTGGTTTCGAAAACGAAACTAGAATCTCCTAGTACTGTGGTGATCAGGAAACAGACAACCAGGAAGTGTCCAGAACAGAGCAGAATTACAGCAACATCAGAGCAAAAACGAACAATGAGGACATGAAACCAGGACTGCAGTAAGGTAAAGGAAGCTATTTAGCTAAAAAAAAAAATCCTTTTAGTGACCCTTTAAGCATTTTATAGCAGCACTTCCACAGCCTATAAGAGAGAGGGATGATCTCACCCCATTTGAGCGACTATGCACTACTGAACAAACTCACGGGAATATATCCCAGATATATACAATTCTTATGGAAGTAAAAGAGCTGGAAGTCCCAACATGTATAAAAAAATTGGAGAAGGAGTTGGGGAAAACGAGGAAAGAACCAAGAAGTGGGAAAAATACTGAAGCTTGTACATGAATCATCAGTAAATAATGGAATAGCGGAAATTAACTATAAATGTATAACTAGGTGGTATAGAACCCCTGATATATTAGGGAAGTATTAAATAGTATTAAATAGGCCTAAGACATAGTCAAGAAGAAAGAAAATAAGCATTTATTAGACATGTGCGATTCGGTTCATAACAAATGGATTTTCGTATGAATTTGTTAGTATTCGTACATTCGGATCAATTCGAACAGCTGAAAGTACTAAAATATGAAAATTATGGAATTACGAATAAGCAAAAAAACGAAGAAACGAAAATACGAACGTACGATTGGACAGACTTACTAAAATACGAAACAGCAAAAGAACGAAAATTACATCTATAACAAACCATTTCCATTCCGTATTTTTAATCCTTTGTCTGTTCGTAATTTTGTATATTCGTATTTTCATTCGTATGTTCGTATTTTCATTTGTGTGTTTTGTAAATCCGTTTCTTTGTCTGTTCGTAAATTTGTGTACTCAAATCGTTCTTTCGAATGGGCACTGGGCAGTGTAATTAATGAGTGATATATCTTACTTAATATCTTAGCCAATCAGCTTATCTCTTTTGTGCTGAGTCACATTGGACAGTGTAAAGTCTTGTATACACGATCGGACTTCAAACAAACTTTTCTGTGGATTTTTGTCCGAAGGGAGTTGGCCGGACTTTTGTTGCCGAAAAGTTTGTCCGTTTACTGAGTGAACTTTTGTCCGATAAAAAACAAAAAAGTTTGTCCGATGAAGCGTATACATGGTCGGATTTTTTGAAAAACTTGCTCATTTTGAAGTTTGTTGGCAAAAAGTAGGACCGTGTGTACGGGGCTTAAGTCTATCTTAATATGGATTATCCGCGTGTTGAAGATTAAACTAAAATGTGAGATTGCGAATGACCATGCCGTGATGAAAGTACAAAATTACGAATCCATTAAACGAAAATTATTATCTAACAAAAGTACAAATTTCGAATCAACGAAAATAAATTAGACAGAATTACGAATCATTCAGTATCAACGAAAATAAAACTGTTACGAAAATACGAACGGGTCCGAATAGTAAAAATTGCGTCTTACGAAATTACGAATCTTTACGAATCTACGGAACAAGACGAAACTAAACCAAAAAAAAAACGAAATTTTTTGTTGTGCACATGTCTAGAATTTATCAAGAGATGGGACAAGTGGAAAAAATTTAAGTTAACGGAGAACTACAGTGAGGAGAAAAACAGCTAGATAAGAAGGGATGGAATTGTCCTGACGGGAGCAGTTGGAAAAGTTAAAGGTGTGGGGCGGGAGGGCGGGGGGAGATGGGGGGTATGTTTTTGGAAATAAAGTATGTCAATGTATATCCCTGTTGGAAAATGTTTTTGTACATTGAAAAACAGTGGAAAATAAATAATACAAAAAAAAAAATGTTGCAAGGGCATACAGATAGGAGGAGAGCAGTGCAAAAGAAAGATTGGCAACTTTCCAGTTAGGATGAGCCGAACACCCCCCGGTTCGGTTTGCACCAGAATTTGCAAACATAACAATCTGCCCTAAAATGAAAAAAAAATGGCGTCTATTGACGTCCTGCAGGATTTCATGCCCGTGGGGGCGCGCAGCGCGGCGATCGGTGATGCGGGGTGTCAGTCTGACACCCTGCATCTCCGATCTCGGTAAAGAGCCTCCGGCGGAGGCTCTTTACCACATGATCAGCCGTGTCCAACCACGGCTGATCACGTTGTAAACAGGAAGAGCCGTTGATCGGCTCTTCCTCACTCGCGAGTAGAGGAGAGCCGATCGGCGGCTCTCCTGACAGGGGGGTTCGTGCTGATTGTTTATCAGCGCAGCCCCTCTCGGATGCCAACACTGGAAAAACAGGGAGTGCCCCCCCCAGTGCTCAATAGAGCAAAAAACAAAGGGGGAATAAAACACCAATAAAAAAAAAAATAACAATCGATGCCAATCAGTGCCCACAAATGGGCACTGCATTATGCCCAGCAATGCCATCAGTGCCACCCCTCAGTGTCCATCAGTGCCACCCAGTGTCCATCAGTGCCACCTCTTAGTGCCCATCTATGCCCAGTGCCCATCTATCAGTGCCACCCATAAGTACCCATCAGTGCCACCCATAAGTGCCACCCATGAGTGCCCATCAGTGCCGCCTATGAGTGCCCATTAGTGCCGCCTATGAGTGCCCATTAGTGCCGCCTATGAGTGCCCATCAGTGCAGCATACCAGCGCCGCCTAGTAGTTCCCATCAGTGCTGCCTATCGGTGCCCATCAGTGCCGCCTATCGGTGCCCATCAGTGCCACCTCATCGGTGCCCATCAGTGCCGCTATATCAGTGTCTATAATTGAAGAAGAAAACTTACTTATTTACAAAAAAAAATAACAGAAAAAAATAAAAACTAATTTTTTTTTAAAAATGTCAGTCTTTTTTAGTTGCGCAAAAAAATAAATATCGCAGAGGTGATCAAATACCACCAAAAGAAAGCTCTATTTGTGGGAACAAAATCATAAAAATTTCATTTGGGTACAGTGTAGCATGACCGCGCAATTGTCATTCAAATTGCCACAGTGCTGAAAACTGAAAATTGGCTTGGGCAGGAAGGTGCGTAAGTTCCTGGTATGGAAGTGGTTAAAAAATCAAAGAATCAAAATTTCCCACAATGTAAATCTGTCTCCCTGGGAGGCTCCTGCTGAACGGCACTTCTTCTCGATGACAGTTGTTATATAGCTGAGGGCGGGGCCACCCGGTGACGTAAACGGGTGACCCCGCCCCCCCCATTGACATCACGGGGGCTTCAGAGGGGGCGGGGTCACCCGTTTACATCACCTGGTGGCCCCCGCCCTCAGCTATATAACAGCTATCATCGAGAAGAAGTGTCATTTGGAGAGAGCCTCCCATGGAGACGGAAATGTTGCAGCTTTTTTTCCGGTTTGTTGGGCAGCATGGATTTACATCGCTGGACATTTTTTTTAAATAAAGTACTTGTCCCAAACTGTCTCATATCTTTCTTTTACATTTTTGACACTTTTTTTGTGAAATGGTAGCGTTACCAATTCACATAGTGGGGGTGGGATCTGGGGGTTCCCTTGTTAAAGGGGGCTGCTAGATTCCAAAAAAGCCGCCCATTTACAGACCCCCACAACCACCGGGTAAGGGTTGTGGGGATGAGGCCCTCTTTTCCTGCGGCCTGCCAGGTTGCATGCTCGGATAAGGGTCTGGTATGGATTTTGGGGTTTTGGATTTTTTTAGCGCAGGGTTCACCTTAATATCCATACCAGAACTGAAGGGCCTGGTATGGATTTTGTTGAGGACCCCTCACGCAATTTTTAAAAAGAATTTGGTTCGGGGTTCCCCTTAATATTCATACCAGACCCAAAGGGCATGGTAATAGACTGGGGGGGAACCCATGCCGTTTTTTTCCAATGAGTTTTATGTATATTGCCGAGACCAGACAATTAATTACAGCCACGATCAGGTTTGAATTACTTTTGTTCCTTTAGAAATGTCATTTTGCTGTAGTAATGTTCTAAACACGGGAAAAATGCGCCACTTTACAGGCATACTATAGACATTATAGATTAATATTAATTTTTTTATTATGAATACTGGGGGAAACTGATGCGCAAAACCACACTAGCTAGAGCAATAGGTCCTATAAACTAAAATTAAACTAAGCAGCAGCCACGACAATATAGTGCTCACACACTGATAGGAATTAGTATAAAGGGGGGGGGGTAATGGCACTTGCTAATAAACAAAAGACAGAATATTACATTAAATAATAAATAATAAATAGTGTACCCCCCTCATCATCCCGTTGAACGATGGCGGGTGATATTGATTAGGAGTGAAACTTTCTGGCTCATGTGGCTCGTCAGATATAAATTTGGATTGCGATTGAAGCACTATTTTAGATTATATTTATTATTTATTATTTAATGTAATATTCTGTCTTTTGTTTATTAGCAAGCGCCATTACCCCCCTTTATACTAATTTTATTTTTATTATTTCACTTTAAGCATTATTAAAATCACTGCTCCCGAAAAAACTGCAGTTTTTAAAACTTTTTTGCATTGATACATGTCGCCTGGGGCAGGACCCAGGTCCCCAAACACATTTTATGGCAATAACTTGCATATACGCCTTTAAAATGAGCACTTTAAAACAGTGGTTTTTCATGTTAGTGTCCCATAGACTTTAATGGTGTTCCGCGTCTTTTGAATTTTCCCCCGAACTCCGCTTATTGGGCCAGATTCATAAAAGAGATACGACGGCGTATCTCCTGATATGCCGTCGTATCTCTGAGATACGACTGTCGTATCTATGCGCCTGATTCATAGAATCAGGTTACACATAGATCTCCCTAAGATCCGACAGGTGTAAGTGACTTACACCGTCGGATCTTAGGCTGCAATTCTAGGCCGGCCGCTAGGTGGCGATTCCATTGCGGTCGGCGTAGAATATGCAAATGACTAGTTACGCCGATTCACGAACGTACGCTTTGCCCATCGCTGTAAATTTACGTTGTTTCCGTAGAGATACACGGCGTAAAGATAAACCTGCCCTCTAGGTGGTCTAGCCAATGTTAAGTATGGCCGTCGTTCCCGCGTCGAAATTTAAAATTTCACGTTGTTTGCGTAAGTCGTCCGTGAATGGCGCTGGACGCCATTTATGTTAATGGCGAAACCAATGACGTCCTTGTGACGTCATTTAGCACAATGCACATCGGGAAATTTTAGGGACAGAGCATGCGCAGTATGTTCGGCGTGACAACGCGCCTAATTTAAATGGTCCCCGCCCCATTTGAATTAGGTGGGCTTGCGCCGGGCGGATTTACGCTACGCCGCCGCAACTTTACAGGCAAGTGCTTTGTGAATCAATCAAGCACTTGCCCGTAAAACTTGCGGCGGTGTAACGTAAATGTAATACGCCGCCACCGAGTAAGCCGATTCTACCTGAATCTGGCCCTCTGTTCGGTGTTCCCCGAACAACTCAACAACCAAAGTTCCGCTCAAATTTATGCTCAGGCCCAACCGTTCGCCCTTTCCCTACTTTCCAAGAGAGCTCCTGTATCAAGAGAAAAAAAACAACTGTGGTTGCCCACATAGGGTATGTGGAGCAAAATTGCCCATATGGTGGAAGCACACATTAGAAGCTTCCCATTAACTTAAAAAAACTTTAGTGTTTAAAGTGCTCATCAACATTATGGGCTAGATTCAGATAGCCCTGCGTAATTTTGTGCGGGCGTAACGTATCTCGTTACGCCGCCGTAAATTAGGGCGCTAGTTCCGTATTCATAAAGAACTTGCGCCCTAAGTTACGGCGGCGTTACGTATGTGGGCCGGCGTAAGCCCGCCTAATTCAAATGGGGATGATGTGGGCGTGTTTTATTTAAATTAATGTTGACCCCGCGTATTTTACGTTTTTTACGAACGGCGCATGCGCCGTTCGTGAAAGAATGCCAGTGCGCATGCTCGAAATTCCACCGCAAATCGTCATTGCTTTCGACGTGAACGTAAATTACGTCCAGCCCTATTCGCGAACAACTTACGCAAACGACGTAAACAATTCAAAATTCGACGCGGGAACGACGTCCATACTTAACATTGCGTACGCCTCATAGAAGCAGGAGTAACGTTACGCCGGAAAAAGCCTTACTCAAACGACGTAAAAAAATTCGCCGGGCGCACGTACGTTTCTGAATCGGCGTATCCAGCTCATTTGCATATTCTACGCCGAAAACGACGGAAGCGCCACCTAGCGGCCAGCGTAAATATTCACCCTAAGATACGATGGCGTAAGAGACTTACACCAGTCGGATCTTAGCCTAATTTTGGCGTATCTTACTTTCTGAATACAGAAAAAAGATACGCCGGCGCAGCTTTGAATTTATGCAGCGTATCTATAGATATGCCGGCGTAAATTCTTGCTGAATCTAGCCCTTCGTATGAATGGGACCTGCAAGCAACAAATCTCTGTCTGAAGTAAGACCTTGGAGGCTGCTGTACAGATGATCTGCTATACAGGAAAATTATGTGTTTTTGGTTATCCTGTTCCCTGCCCAACTGCCTACATCTGCTCATCGGATTCAGCATCGCCCTGCTGCAATCTGCTCATCAGATGCAGCAGCCCAGGTCCTGTATCGCCATCTTGGTCTTCCTCAGTCACCGGAACTGGCTGCCTCTTCCGTGCTACCATTGATGATGCACGCCATCTCCAGCCACCAGCCACTGTGAGTCTCTACTTCAACAACCTCCTAGGATATGTGATGTGGTATCCCACAAGGTTGAGGGAGCAGGGATACATTACTTTCGCCCAGACAAAAATAGAGTGGGGGTTGGGGCTAGGCAAAAAAAAAGTCACATCCACCATATTTATTTTATGAATATCTGAATCATGCTTTCTTTTTTTAACACAATCTTGATGCATCTCCAGAACTTTTTTTAGGCTTGGATAACTCTTTGGTCTTCAAGATGCTGAACTGGATCCACACAACTTCTGGAGGAATCTAGTAGCCCTAGAGCGTATTTATGGATATCACAGCAAATGGGGGTAAATACATACACAATAGTTTTTTTAGCATTTTATTTATTAATAATCAGGAAAACTATATAGATATTCCTACTTTGTGTAGATCAGTGACATACATTTTCAGCTAAACCCATTTAATTTTAGTTACAAGGGAATAGCTAAATAACTTTTAAAGAATAATTTGGAGTATTGTGTTCCAGGGGAAAAAATTTGAAGAAAAGCCTAACACTAACTATTCTTAAAACATTCCATCCCCCTCCTATCCTAAAAATAGTTAAGTACACAGGGTATGCATGATAGTGAGGAGGAGAGAATTTTTTAATAAAGTTGTTAGAATTTTCTTCCACAAATGCCTTTATCGGGTAGGAAGATTTTATTTCCTACTCAGTGTCAGAGTTGACAAAAGCTGTAAATATATAAATACACATGTGAAATACATATAAGGAAGCCTTTAAAAAGCCAAATGGTTTTAAGTGTTAGAAAAATTCAGTAGGATGTTCTCTTTCCTAGTGCTTATCCCCTCTAGTTAGTCTACTACATTGGGGGCACACAATTTCTTCTTACTTACACATTTTTTCCTCTCGCAAGTGTTTCAACTCACTGCATTTCTGTTATTTTTCTCTCTTTCTGGAAAATGTATTAAAGGAACGATGGGACAAATAAGATGTCAAAGCACAAGTTTCAAATGACATGTTGATTGTTAGTTACCTGCACACGGTCAGCTCCATTCCATGTTATCCTTATTCCACTGATTGCGAACACTAAATCTATACCTTCATAGTCAACATGCAGGTTTGAACTTTTATATGGGATGCTGGCTCTGTTGCAAATGGGCAAAGAAGCAAAACATTTATTAAAATCCAGTGACTACTGTATATAAGGTTTTTTGTTTCAAATTTCCTTTGACCCTGCCAGTGTCATCTTAAGAGCATTATAGGCCCCCGGGCAAAACAATGCACTGGGGCCCTGTCTACACAATCACACACGAGAATTTACTGACAAAAATCATAAAATTTACTGGCAGAACCACGTCTTTTACTGCCAGTGCAAAAAAAGTACCTAAAATTACAGTTTTCAGTGCGGAACAATGCAAATGTCAGTATTTAAACTATAAACATATACAGTAGCTAGTGCTATTAGCAATGTGTTTAAGTTAAACAAAAGTAAAAAAAAAAAAAAATGTCTTCATTGACATGAAGGTCAGGTTACTATAACCCAGCCAGCACAGAGTTTCCTCTAACATCAGAGTCTGCAGGATTCCCCCTTACAGTGAAAGGGAACTTGTATGTAAAGGGGAACGCTGCAGATCATGATCTAAGGAGGGAACTCTGATGTGGAGGGGGGCTCTGGTGACCAGAGACCACCTTATATAAGAGTCCACTACTTTCTCTTTCCCACTTACATCAGGGTCCGCAGACTGAGTTCCCCCTTGCATTGTAAGGGGGAATCCTGCAGACTCTGATGTAAAGGGGAACTCTGATGTGGGGGGCACGCTGGTGATCAGAGACCACCTTCCGTAGAGTAAATACACTAAGTTAAAGGGGGTCACTAATATAGGAGGGGGAACCTTTATATCAGTGCCCCCTTACATTTTTGCATTCACTCCCCCCTTACAGAGAAGATCGGATCTTCTTTGTGATTTCTGCAAACTGGGCATGGGCAGTTCTAACCCGTCACTCTCCACAATTTTTTACTTGCTGGGCAGCCGGTGGGGCCCCCCAGGCAAGCAGGGCCCCCGGGCAACTTCCCAGCGTGCCCAATGGAAAAGATGGCCCTGGACCCTGCCAAGCAGTCAACAAAATTACAATGTATTTATTTAATTGTGCCATTGCTGTTTTGGGAAGGGGATTTCCCCTGTTAGCCCCTTGTACTAGTTAAGGAACTTCTGTATGTATCATTTTTGTTACGGTTGTATGATGAAGAAGCTAGTGTTCAGGATCTGTAATGTTGCTTTTATATGACAAACAAAAGGCTGTGATTGAGCATACAACATGCTGGTTATATCTACAAATTATTGATGCTTTTATGACACCACCAACTGTTTACAAATAATGACAGTAACTGTTTTTTGGAAGGCTGTGTCAGTTTGGAGTGCACCATATCCCAACCAGTATGAACAGGAATAGTCCCACCCCTCAGATCCCTGCTCTCTGTGAAGGTATTAATTTACATATGAAATAAATACCTTCATAATAACCTCCCATAGCCCTCCCTCTGTAGTCTAGCAGTAAGCCATTATTCTTTGGCAGGCTGCAAGACAGGATTGACACAGGAGGAGGTATGACGCATTTACAACTTTCACCAGCCACATGAAGACCCAGAAACACCCACAGTAACCCTACAACCCACCCACATCAACTCCCAGAAATGGTACAAGTGACTATCATAGCCTGCCCTGACACTACAGGGGCTCAAAGGATCATCTGACATGTAGTATGAGGACTGGAGGAGTGACATCACAGACACATAAGCCTGCTGTAAACAGCTACAGGAGGTAAGTTACACACAAACTGACAGTGGGGTTGTGATTCATTTAGCACAATGCATCTGTTGTTTTGGGGAGAAAAAGATGGAGTCTTAAAAACATTGACAAGGAGACAACATGGTGACACAAATATTCGTTTTCAATAATAATTAGTACAGAGAAATAGGTATGACATGTATAAAAAGGGTTAAACCCCTGTCAATTTACTTTTTGCTGTCTGTGTCCAACTGTGGAGATTTTCCTTCACCTTCTGTCCCAGGGACACAAGAAGTAATAGGAAATCTCGTCACAGATAAAAGGGCGTTCCTTTCTTAATTTTCAACAGAGCAGGTGTTCAATTTACAGATCTTTTTCTCTATTCCTGTTCTGGTAACTCCTGTATAATTCAATAGGGGGCATTTGGATGGACTTTTATGGTACCATACAAAGGCTTTACACACACAACCTAAGTATAAAAACATAATATTTATTAAAAAAATAATATACCAGGGGGTGCATAGGTTCCCAATCTGATAATAAAGTAATCTATGTCAGAAATAGGACATTATTTACACAGCTATAAGAGGTAGATATGTACTGATGATTAATGCATGGCATCTTAAACCCTCCCCCTCATGGGTTAAACAATGTTGACTAGCTATGCGGTTCAAATATCTATAAACATAGTAAAGATTATTGATCAAAAAAGATAATAATAATTAAACAGTAATTAACAGAGATGGCGAACACATCCTAATTCACCTTGGGTGTGCCGGAAAATGTTCACAGAGGAAAACCTGTCGGACCTACTGGAAACCTGGTTCCCAATGGCCTTGTTCAGGAACCTTTAGGGACATATAGTTCAGGATGGGATGCATGGCTAATTGGAAGATGGTGGTTAGTTCACACACACTGTATATATCAAATCAACTTATTATGTATATTTGTCTATATGACTGCCACAGAGGGCGCTGAATTCAGGTCTGAGGTTGAAAGGGATATCCAGGTAAATAGTCCCTTTAGAAAAAGTTTTGTGTGTTACCGGCGCCAAGATGATATCAATATTCTTATTAAGTCTTGCTGCAATAAAAGTGCAACCTCAAAGGTTGGGTTTAGATTTGTGTATTTGTGAAGTAAATTGCGCTTACTTATATTTATATAAACATTTTACCACGACTGATCCTGTGAACTTGTTACTCAAAAAACAAAAAGTATGTACATGTGTCTATGGTTATTAATTAATGTGCAAACAATCAACAAATAGTGTGCAGTAAATACCAATACAGTGCCCTGTGCCAAACTATAACCTATGAATTTCTCAATTCATAAAAAAATGTGAAATAAATCCAAAAAGATTTCAAATATGCTACTATTACAATGCACAGATTGAATGTGCCCAAAGAAAGCAAGAAAAATGTATTGTATACGACAAAATATATAAAAAATAAAAAGTATATATATCTATATATATGCTAGGAAAGTCCTTAATAGATAATTTCTTGCAGTGATGCCCAGCTATGTTTCCACCTTCACCGCAAATAGTGCCTACACCGTCACCGGATAAAATGGCCACTCACCAGATGGACCCAGAAATCTGCCTTTGGTTCATATCGATAACCACTCCCTCTCTCAGGTTTATCAGAAATCACTCCCAACGCTTTGGCTGTAGTCTCGTTCTATATCCACTCATGTAACATATAAAAGACTATCATGGTGTAGTATATCAAAGAATTTATTATGATTAAAACATATATAGTTAGTCCACTCACATGTAAAAGTGCCTGGGAGCCGGCACTGAGCAAATCCAGCCGTAAATAGGAGTATACAAATGTACGAGTATGTCCTGGTCCGCACATGTGATGCCTCACTTTGTCACTTGCGTTCCTAGCCTCGTTATACTCAGACTGGACATGAGGAGCTGGCAATGGTCCCGTGGCCTCTATGCATTTCGCAACTTAATGCGTCATCAGGAAGCTGCCTCATTGGTGCTCGTCAGTCTTTTTATACCTCCCTGTGCTACTTGTTATCCTATCATCTGCTTCGTACAACAGGAAGAACTACATTAGCCATTTTGACTACTGGTAATTCCCTGACTACTGCAACTTCTGGCCGGAAGTCCAAACTCCATTTTACCGGACGTGGACTGGCCGCCATTTTAGTTACTGGCTATTATTCACTGCCGCTGGTGCGAACCTGCTGAAAACATTTTTTTTTTTTTAACATTTTACATAGCTCCCCCTCCCCCGCTTTAGTTCCATTGGTTTTATAAACTCATTATATTTAGAAGGCTGCACTCCTCATTGCTGGAAGTAATACAACCTCTATTTTAACAACTGGTGGGTGTTTTGCCCCAAGTGGAAACCTGCTGGCAACCCCCCCTTGTTGTTATGGAGACTTCCCACAATCATTCTAATGCATTAACCCCCTCAGTTATCCTTAAGCGTGTACCGAGTTACCCCTTTGTACAGCTGATAAACCTGAGAGAGGGAAGTGGTTATCCATATGAACCAAAGGAAGATTTCTGGGTCCATCTGGTGAGTGGCCATTTTACCCGGTGACGGTGTAGGCACTATTTGCGGTGAAGGTGGAAACATAGCTGGGCATCACTGCAAGAAATTATCTATCTAACGTAAATTTGAAGGCGTAAGTGTAAGTGGGTGTGACCTTATGCAAATGATGGCCTGAGCGTGGAGCAGTGGCTTACGCCTGGCGTATCATGAACGGAGCATGCGCAGTGATGAGGACGTATGAGCGATCCCATGTGCGCATGCTCACAACTATGCCGGCTCAACTTCCTGGGATACGCCGGCCCACTGGCTTACGCCAAACGCATAAATACGCCCAGACATGCACCCGTTCGGCGCAAAATTACATCCTGCTTCCCCCCCCCCCCCCTGAGCAAGGTAATTTTGCTGTGCGATGGCGGCTGCTGGTAATGGAGGCAAGGAGAGGAGGAAAAAAAACTTCACCAAGGAGGAGAAATCGATCATCATTGCTGGGATAGTCGATTATGACAAGTACCTCCATGTGTAATGTCTCACGAACAATGTTGCACTAAATACAATTGTGCTTCTTTCCCAGTTAACTCTGATGTTGTTATGCATTGCTATCCTATGAACTGCCCTGCCTGCTAATTATGTATGCTAACTATACCAGGAATTGCTGCAGCCATAGTCTCTCTATGTTTAGTACTTCTAATAAGGATCCTGCCACGATTTCTACATTCTAAGTCACCAAGTATAAACGGAAGTCTTGCATGCCTACGTACCTCCTTCTCAAATGTTATTTTGTGCACATATACTACCTATTACTTTGAGGACTTTGACGTTAAGGTTATTTACATGCCACGCATGCTCGGCTACTTCTGCATTTAACTAGTATCAGTTCTACCTGGACTTTATACTTATTTGTTTGAGTTTTCACTGGCGCCTATGAAGGAATATGCGCCATGTTTCTTGACTGAGACTGTGATGGTAGGATTCCAAACTCTCTGCACACAAGAGAGTGAAACCTGGGTCCGAAACTGAGTAGTCTCCGCAGTTGAGATCCTAACTCTCAAATAATATCCGGCGTAACGTTACACCATGGTGCCCTCAGTCACCAGACCAGCAAGGCTAGGAAGAAGGAGATCCTGAGGGAGCTCAGACTGCAGGTCAGTGCACTTGGGAATGCAACCAGGACCCCCGAGTATATACAAAAGAAGATCAATGATCTGAGATGTAAGGTCCGGGAGAAGCTGGCAGCTATAAGGAAGCATGCCAGGGGCACGGAAGGAGGACCAGCCTCATCTATGCAGTTGACAGATGAGGAGGAGATGATCGCCCAATGCCTGCAGCGTGAGCAGGTGGAGGGCATGGAGTGATTTGACTCCGGTGAGCAGTCCTTGAGGTCAGGTAAGTGTGTTTTAACTCCTATACAGTGTGTAGCATGTGAGGGGGTGGAAGGGAATATGTGACAAGTGTGTGGGTCCACCAACATGTGAATGCTTTGTGTCATCCACAGATGTGCTGGAGGAAGCTGGGCCGTCGTCGGCTGCTGGGCGACCCACGCCATCCAGGGATGAGAGTGCCCATACCTCACCTCTGGAGGAAGTAGTGGAGGAGCACGGGGACCTGGAGGACATGTTCTACCTCGTGGAGGAAAATCCCAGCATCCCTGAACCCTCCCAACCCTCCTCCCCCATCAGGGGACCCTCTCAACCCTCCTCCCCCTTCAGGGGACCCTCTCAACCCTCCTCCCCCCACCATGGGACCCTCTCAACCCTCCTCCCCCATCATGGGAAAATCTTCACCCTCCTCCCCCATCATGGGAAGATCTTCACCCTCCTCCACCATCAGGGAAAGCTCATCAATGGCCTCCCCATATGCACAGCCCCAAGCCTCTTCTGCCCCCAGGAAGGCCACCCGAAAAACAAGGGGTGTTCCTGAAGCCATCCAGGAAACTCTGGTGAGGGATCAGGCCCGCCAGACCCACCATGTGGGTGCTGTTGCCCGCACATGCAGCGTCTTGCAGACAGCCTGGCCTCCTCGGCACAAATACCCGACTGTCTGCAGGATATAAGTGCCAACTCTGCAGCTGTTGTGACCTATGTTGGGGAGCTGCAGGCCACGACGTCACGCCTTGTGACAGAGGTCAAGAGCCTCACAGTGGCTGTAAAGGACAACATGGCTGCCATCGCGGCGGAGGGGAGGCACAGGAGGCGCCAGCATCAGCAGACCACCGCCCGCCAGCTGCGGATGCACGCAGAGACCACCGCGGTGCTCACCCGCATAGCCCTGGCATTGGAGGGCAGGCAGCCAGAACCTGCCAGGAGTGGCAGACTTGAGGAGGAGTCTCCTGCTGATGCCCCACCCCCACCTGAAGTTGCCCCCAGGCAAGTGAGGAGCCAGAGACGTGGCACTAGGCGGAGCCCACAACGGGGCAATTGAGTGGCTTTTTTTAATTTTGTTGCCTCCAGTGAGGAGTTTTTTTTTTATTTATGCTCCGGTGAGGAGTAACTTTTTTATTTATGCTCCGGTGAGGAGTTTTTTTTATTTATGCTCCGGTGAGGAGTTTTTTTTTAAATTTATGCTCCGGTGAGGAGTTTTTTTTTTTAAATCACTGCACACGGTCAGTAGTGCAGGATACAGTGTGACTGGTGTGTAAATGTGGGGGTGACACTCCTGCCAGCAAAGGGGTGTCACCCTGGGTCGTTGGGGAGACGTTATCCCCACGACCGTGTGAATGTGGTATGAATGGACAGCGACATAATTGGGGCCTTGGCGTGGCGTTGCTGCTCCCAAGTCCTGCATGGTGGACTTGGGCTAATCCAATGTGATGTGGATGTAGTGTGTGTGAGCTAGGGACCACAGTGGTGTGCATGCGTGCATTCTCATTGTGCCATGATGAATGTGTGTGTTTAACGTGCAAAGATGCCTACCACCAGGCATCTCCTGACTGCTCTTCCCACAGGATACGGGCTAGCCTCGGTTTGGGGGGGACTGTGTGTTTTTTCATGGCGTAGTTGTGCAGCACGCAACATGCACCGATGATCTGGCACACAAAGTTTGGGGAATACAACAGAGCCCCCCCCGGACCTGTCCAGGCATCGGAAACGGGACTTCAGGAGGCCGAATGTGCGTTCCACCACTGCACGGGTACGTATATGTGCATCATTGTATTTTCTCTCTCCTCTGGTTTCGGGATTCTGGAATGGAGTTATGAGATGGAATGCCACTGCTTCCGATTGCGGAATATGTGCTCTGTGGCACGGAGGGGCCGTAGTGCCACCTGTGTGCAATCAATGGCCCCCACGGTGCGTGGGAATCCTGCAATCATGTAAAAAGGACGTCATTGGTTTCGGCGTGAACATAAATTACGTCCATCCGTATTCGCGAACGACTTACGGAAACGACGTAGAAATTCAAAACTCGGCGCAGGAACGACGGCCATACTTAACATAGGATACGCCGCATATAGCAGGGGTAACTATCCGCCGGAAAAAGCCGAACGCAACCGCCGTAAAAAAAAGCGACGGGCAGGCGTTTGTTTCTGAATCGGCGGATCTCCTCATTTGCATATTCGTCGCGTATACAAACGGAAGTGCCACCTAGCGGCCAGCGGGAGAATGCAGCCTAAGATCCGACAGGGTGTAAGTCACTTACACCTTTCGGATCTTAGGGAGATCTATGCGGAACCAGATTCTATGAATCAGACGCATAGATCCGACCGTCAGATCTCAGAGATACGACGGCGTATCAGGAGATATGCCGTCGTATCTCTATCTGAATCTGCCCTACTGAGTATAATTAACATGAAAAAGCACTGCAGAAAATGCTGGTGAACTCATGTTCATACAAGAGTAAAAAAGTGTTCACCTCAGATCTTTTAAGAGTGGATGAAGACCAGAACCAGAGAATAGTCAGTCTTCATTCCAATCTGATGCCTAGAATAATTCCCTGTACACACGATCGGTCCATCCGATGAAAACGGACTGATGGACTTTTTCATCAGTTATCCGATGTAGCTGACTGATGATCAGTTGTGCCTACACACCCTCGGTTAAAAAAACGATCATGTCAGAACGCGGTCACGTAAACCACGTACGGCGGCACTATAAAGGGGAAGTTCAAATCCAATGACGCCACCCTTGGGGCTGCTTTAGCTGATTTTGTGTTAGTAAAAGACGATTTGCGCTTTTCTGTCTGTTACAGCGTGATGAATGTGCTAGCTCCATAACGAACGCTGGTTTTACCAGAACGAGCGCTCTCGTCCCCTAATTTAGTCTGAGCATGCGTGGATTTTTAACCGATGGACGTGCCTACAGACGATCGTTTTTTTCTATCGGTTAGTTAACCATCAGATAATTTAAAAACAAGTTCCTAGTTTTTTAACCGATGGTTAAAAAACCGATGGGGCCTGCACACGATCGGTTAGTCTGATGAAAACGGTCCATCAGACCGTTTTCATCAGACAAACTGATCGTGTGTACGCGGCATAAGGCTCCCTGGAGTACAGAAGGGTTTGTAAGGGATCTACACCACTAGTTATATGGGGAAAATTGGCCATGTAGAAAGACCAGTTACTCACCGATGAAAGGGAAGTAGGTGTCCTTCAGACTTCATTATCAGTGGGGCCACTGCCAACCACCCTATATATAGGGCTCCTGCCCAGGGACGCTGTGTGTGACATCACCGGCCCCAGCCCCTCAATGGACATGTGTGAGACTCGCACATGCACAGTGTTCGAAAACCGTCAGTTGGTAGACATGAGGGCGCTAGCATTTTCTGCAGTGCCTTTTCATGTTAATTATACTCAGTGGCCCAGATTCAGGTAGATTTGCCCTTTAGTTACACATGTGAAGAGCAGCTGATTTGCTCTGCGCTGGGGCAAATTGGAAAGATTGCCACCTAATTCAGGATTCCTTTTGTCTGCTAATTTGCTCCTTTGTAAGGCAAAAATCAGGGCATAAGGCAGCGCAAGTGAAAGTGGGTGTGCCCTATGCAAATTATCTTTTTTCCACTGGTTTGCTCCTATTTTCAGGGCAAATTTTGCCCACCTGCTTGCACTGAGCAAATAAATAGGGGCAGACCTGTGCAGGTCCTGTGCAAAATTACATCCTGCTTTTCCCCCCCCCCCCCCCCTCTGAGCAAGGTAATTTTGCCCTTTTTGCTGATATGGCACCTCCTCATGAAAAAAAAAAAAGAAAAGCAAATTTTATAGCTTCAGAGATGGAGATACTTCTTGCGGCACTCACGCGCCATAGTGATGTGCTGTATGGTGCCCAGTGGCAGCACTCCACTGTAGCCCAAAGGAGGGCTATCTATGATGGCATTACCCTGGACATAAATGCCCTGGGTAATGAAGAAAGGACGTGGGAGGACATTCAAAGTTGAATGACATGCGGCGTAAGGTCCGGGATAAGCTTGTGCTTATCCGTAAGCATACGAGTGGCACGGGAGGAGGACCACCCTGCAAGATCCTTCTAAATCCTGATGAGGGGGTGATCGCGCAAAGTCTAGCGCTGGAGCAGGTGGAGGGAGTCCCAGGCTACGACTCCACTGTTGGGGACTTGGGGACTGGTAATTTTTTTGTTTTCATATCTGCTGTGTATCATGGGAGGGGGTAGAAGTGAACATATGAGGGGGTAGAAGGGAAGATGTAACAAGTTTTTTGTTTTCATATCTGCTGTGTATCATGGGAGGGGGTAGAAGTGAACATATGAGGGGGTAGAAGGGAACATGTAACACGTTTTTTGTTTTCATATCTGCTGTGTATCATGGGAGGGGGTAGAAGTGAACATATGAGAAGTGTGTTGCTCCAGCAACATGTATTTTTGTGTCATCCACAGGTGGTGATGATGAAGCTGAGCCGTCGTCGGCTGCGGGGCGACCCACGCCATCCCCACATGAGCATGGGGTCCAGTCAGGCCCCATGGACATACTGGCCATGTTTGTTGAGGAGGAGATTTTACCAAGTCCAAGTATGGAGGAGGAAGTGGTGGAGGAGTCATTTATCCTCAACCTGGAGGACTCTGGCTACCTCCAGGAGGATCCCACCATCCCTGACCAACCCACCACCCCCCCGACCATCACGTCATCCCCCTCCAGGGCAAGCCCCTCCAGTGTCCCCCCCTCCAGTGTGGCCCCCTCCCCTTCTTCTCCCTCTGTTCATGCCCCAGCCTCTCCTCCTCCCAGGAAGGCTCTTTCAAAAATGAGGGGTGTACCCTCCAGCCTCCGTCAAGGTCTGCAGGAGGAGCAGGCCCGGCAGACCCGCCATCTAGGGGCCATTGTGGTAGATCTGAGGCGGGTGGCGGACAGCCTGGCATCCTCCTCCTCCTCTGTTGAGCAGGCCCTCACCCTGCATGCTGACCGGGGGGACCGACAGAATGAGACCCTGGAGGATGTTAGTGGCAACTGCGCAGCCATTGTGACCTGTCTGGTTGAACAGCAGGATGCCACTGCATTATTAACTTCGTAGGTGAGCAGGTTGGCAGGTGCGGTGGAGGCCAACACTGCTGCTGTGCGGGAGGAGGGGAGACTTACCCGATGGCAGTTGAGGATCCCCAACCCATGCTCCACCACGGCGTCTGAGGAGCCAGAGCCGGGGCACCCTTGGGCCAAGGATGTCCAAAAGAAAAAAATAATTTATGACCATTTTTTTTTTTTTTTGGTGGCTCAGATTATGAGCTTGTTTTTTGGTTATGCTCAGATTTTCAGTTTTTTTTTTTATTGATGCTCAGATTATGAGCTTTTTTTTATTTTGTAGCTGCCCCTGGCATGTTGGCACACAGATGTGAGATCCAGAAAGTGTGGGTGCTCTGCTTGTTCAGCTCGTCCGTCTTGGTGCTGCTGTAGTTGCTCTCCAGCTGACCTGTGGCCATCTGTTGCTAACTTGCCCCTGCTTTTAGAAAGTGCAAATTTGCCCGGGCCAAACAGCTTGCGCGCTTTGGGAGCAAAATGCGCCTCACACGCGCAAGTTTATGAATCAGTGGCAGTTCCTCATTTGCATATTTGCTGAGGGAAAACCATGAGAGCTCAAGTTGCTCCCTGAGCAAAATTGCCCCTTAATTGCGCCGGGGCAGAGAAACTGCCTCCGTGCAAAAATGGCACATTTCAGGCTTAGCTTGCTTTCTGGGTCACCCGCAAATTTGCCTGGGAGCAAATCCGTACTTGCGCGGAGCAAATCACACTTGCTCCCGCGCAAGTCGTACCTGAATCTGGGCCAGTATCATTTACTTTAGATCTATCTCTGCTGAAGAGACTAATTCAGCGCCCCCCTGTGGTAGTCGTATAAACATCTCTACATAATAAGGTGATTTGATATATATGAGTGGACTAACCACCAGCTTCCAACCAGCCACATATCCTATCCTGAGCTATATGTCCCTATAGGTTCCTGAACAAGGCCATTGGGACCCAGGTTTTCGCACGACGATATACGTCAACAAAATGGCACAGCTGGGCACAAGGGCATACATGTACGTCCCCTTTAAGAGCCCAGCCGTGGGTCGCGCGGTGCGCTCACGACCCGGTTCTCTTCTCAGGTAAAACGGGGAGAGGTAAATGTAAACAAACCTCTCCCTGTGCTTCCTAGTGTGGCTGTCACTGATTGTCTGTTCCCTGTGTTAGGGAACGATGATCAGTGACATCACACGCCCAGCCACGCCCCCCCACAGTAAGAACACTCCCTTAGGACACACTTAACCCCTACAGCGCCCCCTCCTGGTTAACCCCTTCACTGCCAGTGTAATTTTTACAGTAACCAGTGCATTTTTATAGCACTGTTCGCTGTATTAATGACAATGGTCCCAAAATAGTGTGAAAAGTGTCCGATGTGTCCGCCATAATGTTGCAGTCACGAAAAAAAAAATCGCTGTTCGCCGCCATTACTAGTAAAAAAAAAAAATAATAAAAATGCCATAAAACTATCCCCTATTTTGTAAACGCTCTAACTTTTGCGCAAACCAATCAATAAATTCTTATTGCGATTTTTTTTTTACCAAAAATATGTAGAAGAATATGTATCGGCCTAAACTGAGGAAAAAATTAAAAATGTATAGATTTTTTGGGGATATTTATTATAGCAAAAAGTAAAACATATTGGCCCGGATTCAGAAAGCCCGGCGTAACTTTGTGCGGGCGTAGCGTATCTCAGATACACTACACCGCCGTAACTTAGTGAGGCAGGTTCTGTATTCAGAAAGAACCTGAGTTACGGCGGCGTATCGTATGTGGTCCGGCGTAAGCCCGCGTAATACAAATTATCCAGGCAGTGGGTGTGTTGTATGCTAATGAATGGTGACCCCACGTAAATTACGTTTTTTACTAACCGCGCATGCGCTGCCCGTGGACGTATCCCAGTGCGCATGCTCCAAATTAACATTGGCTACGCCTCATATAGCAGAGGTACATTTACGCCGGAAAAAAGCCTTACGTAAACGACGTAAAAAAAAATGCGCCGGGCGGACGTACGTTTCTGAATCGGCATATTTACCTAATTTGCATATTTGAAGCGGAAATCTACGGAAGCGCCACCTAGTGGCCAGCGTAAATATGCAGCCTAAGATACGACGGCGTAAGAGACTTACGTCAGTTGTATCTTGGGCCAAATTTCAGCGTATCTTGCTTTCTGAATACAGAAAGAAGATACGCAGGCGCATCCTAGAATTTACGCGGCGTATGAATAGATACGCCAAAGTAAATTCTTTCAGAATCCGGGCCACAGTTTTTTTTTCTAAATTGTCGCTCTATGTTTGTTTATAGCGCAAAAAATAAAAACCACAGAGGTGATCAAATACCACCAAAGGAAATCTCTATTTGTGGGAAAAAAAGGATGCCAATTTTGTTTGGGAGCCACGTTGCACGACGTGCAATTGTCAGTTAAAGCGACGCAGTGCCAAATTGCAAAAAGGGGCCAGGTCCTTTACCTGCATAATGGTCCTGGTCTTAAGCGGTTAAGATGCATCCGCCATCTATGTTAATTACTGTTTAATTATTATTATCCCTTTTGAGCAATATTCTTTACTATGTTTATAGATATATGGACCACATACCTAGTCACCATTCTTCAATCCAGGAGGGGGTGGGGATAAGACGCTGTGCATCTTTTGTTAAGGTGTGTTGACCATCAGTACATATCTACCTCTTATAACTGCGTATATAATGTCCTATTTCTGACATAGATTACTTTATTATCAGATTGGGACCCTATGCGCCCCCTGGTATAGTGCACCCACATTTGCAAAAATAAACTTGCACCTGTGTTTCCCTACACCTGGTTACATCGCGGGTAAGATCTCCTGTAATCAAAGTGTTATATTAATTCTCATCATGTTATTGTTATAACTATATCTGCATTTGTCTTCATAAAAAAAAAAAAAAAATGGCTATGATTACTCTTTAATATACAAAAACAAGCAGATGTATATCCACGAAAACTTTTGAGAGAAGCATATACAAATGATCTCTTATACTTTCAAAGTGTTAGCCCTTTGTTGTCATTGCATCTGTGTGTTCTTCTGACCATATAGAGCAATCGAGTATTTTATGATGACTCAAATTGTCATTTTTTCTATATGTATGTCCACCTTTTTAAATAAGTAACTTTTGTAATAAATATTATGGGGCAGATCCACATAGAATTACATCCGCGCAGCGTATCAGAGATACGCTACGCCGCCGTACCTTACCTGGCTTTAGTTCGAATCCTCAACGATTTCGCGCAGTAAGTTACAGCGGCGTAGTGTATTTCTGGCGGCGGAATTCAAATCGGCGATTAGGGGGCGTGATTCATTTAAATGAAGCGCATCCCTGCGCTGAATGTACTGTGCATGCGTCGTCCCGAAATGTCCCGCTGTGCATTGAGCTAAATGACGTCGCTAGGACGTCATTTTTTTAACTTAGACGTGAGTTACGTCCATCCCTATTCACGGACGACTTACGAAAAAAATTTTAAATTTTCAAATTTCGACGCGGGAACGACGGCCATACTTAACACGGCAAGTCTATCTATATGCCGCAAAATACCAGCTTTAACTATACGCCGGAAAAATCCGACTACAGACGACGTTAGAAAATGCAAAGGCCGCGCGTACGTTCGTAGATCGACGGAAATAGCTAATTTGCATACCCGACGCGGAAAACTACGCAAACTCCACCCAGCGGGCGTCGAAGTATTGCATCTAAGAAGCCGTACGCCTGTCGGATCTTACCCAGATGCCGTCGTATCTTGGTTTGAGGAATCAATCTAAAGATACGACGCGGGAAATTTGAAAGTACGCCGGCGTATCAGTAGATACGCCGGTGTACTTGCTCTGTGGATCTGGCCCTATATTTTTATACTTACGTTGTGTGTGTGCAAAGTCTTTGTACGGGGTACCATAAAAGTCCATACTAGCCTCAACCAAATGCCCACGTTTGAATTATTTGAGGACATAGGTACTTTCTAATAACTTTTTACTTGTGGCACATGCCATATAAACTCCTGTAAAAAGTTTGATACTCTATTAACTATGGTCATCAAAACAAATAGAGATTTTAAATATATCCCGTGGGCAGCAATATAATTCTTTCCTACTCTATCAAAAAATTATTTACATTCAATTTGAAGATGATTTAATGATTATCTCTTATTTTTTTCTAACATATAATGCTTGCCAGAGTGATAAAAAATCTTGTAACATTTGAAATGTATCTCCACCTTTTTGGGGAAAAACATATTAAGAACTCCAAACTGTATGCGAATAAATCACCAGATATACAGTAAGCTCTGCATTGCAGTCTATCAGCTTCTAACTTCAGATTCTTCAATTAGGCTTTGACAAAAGAAACTGGAAGCTGCTTGGCTTCTATACAGAGCTACACCAGATTTTACACTCTTCAGTTTTAACAAATCCACCCCTTAGTGTTCTTGCCATGAAGGTCGTTATTTAGGCACTTCCTTCAATAGGTTGACAGTGCTCCCTTCCTGTCCCTCAAGTGTTCTCTGTGATGTCAATCTGTATCACAGGAGCTTCCAGGTGTAACAGGCGCTCTTTTAGCTGCCTGTTTCTCGTAATGCGTTCCACGCTGGAGCGCATTACGGCGACCGCGCGATGACGTCATCGCCCGGCGCCGCATGCATTCCAGTCTGGAACGCGGAAGTGCGCCATGGTGTACGGCGGTTTGCTATACACCTGCTTTGTATCAGTCCTTATGGACTGCACCTGCTCCTTGCCTATAAAAGGCATTCATTGTACATTCATTCCCTGTTCTATTATTGTCAGCCGTACCGGCCACGCTACAAGAAGGGGCAATATTATGGCCAGCTAGCAAAGACCTACACTGCGTCCAGCCTGCCATCGCTGCGGACAACCTGAGTTCTTCCTTGCTGATGCCCTACACTGTGGAGTCCCTTGCTGCTAAACACTGAAGCTCTGCAAACGGATAAGTAGCCATTGTGTCACTTGTAGTTCTACAGCAAGATCTGCTGCATATTTTTCACCTAGAAACAATTGTTGTTATTTAATATAATAGCTTGTGGCTATTAACATACTACTTGGGATAGACTGTTGTGCTCATGGCTTTTTGCTAAGGAATATCTTAAAGGGACATTTCCTCTCAAATTACCTGAGCTATATTTGCCTCTCATATGCAACTAGTATTACCTGAGCTATAATTGCCTCTCATATGCAACTATTATTACCTGAGCTATAATTGCCACTCTGATGCAATTATTAGTTGTTGCTACAACTCCTATTTACTACGTGTACTCTCAAAGTACCTAAGCTATAATTGCTTCTGATATGTAATTATTAGTTGTCTCAACAACGCATATTTACTACGTGCTTGACATAAGTACGAAGGGCCTGATCCACAAAAAGCCGGTGTAACTTAATTTTTCCCGTTTAAGTTACACCGCCGCAAAATCTCTACCTAAGTGCCCGACCCACAGAGCACTTACCTAGAAATTTTGAGCGGTGTAACTTAAATCCGTCCGGCGCAAGGCGTTCCTAATCTAATGGGGCGAGTCCCATTTAAATTAGGCGCGCTCCCACGCCGGACGTACTGCGCATGCTCCCGACGTTATTTTCCCGACGTGCATTGCGCAAAATTACGTTACGCCGAGTTTTGTGAATCGCGCCGGGTCAAAAAAGTTGCGTCGGGAAAAAAAAGAGATGCGGCGGAAAAAAAAAAATTTAAAAAAAATTTGACAGCGTCGCGGGAAAGAAGGGTCTACCTTTACATGGTGTACTAACTTTACACTTTGTAAAAGCAGCCCTAATTTTGCGACGGCAAACTAATACTTACGGAGAAAAAACGAAGCGTAAAAGCTTTGTGGATCTCCGTAAGTGCTAATTTGCATACCCGACGCTGGATTTCGACGAGGAATGCCCCCAGCGGCGGCTGCGGTACTGCATCCTAAGATCCGACAGTGTAAGTCCCTTACACATGTCGGATCTTCTGCCTATCTATGAGAAACTGATTCTGTGGATCAGTTCCATAGATAGAAACAGGGATAAGACGGTGTATCAGTAGATACGCCGGTGTATCCCTTTTGTGGATCAGGCCCTAAACTTCTATGCTAAGGATTGACGTATTTCATACCTCCTCCCTTAGTGGCCTAATGCACGATGGTATGTAATACTAATAATTACTTGCATACAGTTGTGCATACGTATCTTTTAGTGCATACTATAATTTTAACCGCTAAGCTTTGGTCGTATGTTGTAATGCGTCCAAGCTCAGTAGCTTAACGCCTATCTTTATGTGAGAGAGAGAGAGATGATGTAGAGAACCCCCAAACTCCTGTTTGTGTGGAGTGATGCCTGGGGCCTAATATTGAATTCTCACATAAAGAAGAGCATTGAAATCCTTGCTACCGCAGTTGTGGTTCACTCTCGCTCACCAGTGCCGTTACACCAGGAGACTACAAGTGGCCATCTCAAAGCACATTTAGCAGACTGTACTGTCGTCACCATCAGAAAAGCCACTGTCAGTAATACCACACAGACACCACTGGAGTGCATGAATGTAGAGAAGCTGCAGCACTAAGAAGCAGCAAAGGTGTGAAAAAAGGTAATAATACAATAAATAATAGTAACATAATGATATTCAGTTAGGGTGTACATCAACTTTCTTTCCCTGGCATATTGCTAAATACAAAATGACCTGTTGAAGAGTTTCTGATGCATGGACATTTTCTCTTCTGTACCCCTGTAAATTGTAGATGTAGCAAAACCCTAATGTGAATGTCTAGCTGAATACTGTTTTTCTTTGTTTTGACTAGACTAAGGCAAGGTTAAAAAAGCCTAATGGTTTATTTTTTTCTCTCTGTTCTGCTGGGGGAGATTTCCCTTCACTTGTACTGAAGACAAAACAGGAAATGATTAGAAGTCTCAAAAGTCAACGTGACAGTTCTCACATAAACATTTACCAAATTCCTCTGACCTTTTGGACCTCTGGTGACAGATCAAAAAAATAGAATTCTCCCTCGTTTTCTGTCTTGGAGACAATGTCAACCAAGACAAACAGAGGGGTGAATTTACCAAGCAGGGGCACAGACTGCAATAAAAACTCAATCAAATGAATCCATTTCACCTTTGGTCATAAAACACAGGTACAACTGTCACAAAGAAAAGCCAGCACACCAGATTCTAGTTTGATTCTTTACAAGAGGTTCAGTATATCAGTGTAATATTTGTCCAGGGTTCCATTCTGGTACTATCATGTCTCTGAAACATTACCTCTGTCTACTGGAACTCTAAGGCCTCGTACACACGGCCGAGGAACTCGACGTGCCAAACACATCGAGTTCCTCGGCCAGTTCAGCACTGAAGCCGCCGAGGAGCTCGGCGGGACGAGAGCTCCCATAGAACAACGAGGAAATAGAGAACATGTTCTCTATTTCCTCGCCGAGCTCCTCGTCGGCTTCCTCGGCCGAAAGTGTACACACGGCCGGGTTTCTCGGCAGAATTCAGCCAGAAACTCGGTCGGAAGCTGAATTCTGCCGAGGAAACTGGTCGTGTGTACGGGGCCTGATAAGGGATCAAACCGGAAACCTGGTGTGCCTGGAATGCTAACATTTCTTCTTGGAAAATCTGACACAGAGTTCAACCCTTCCCTATTCTATTCAAATCTAAAAACTGCAACTGTTTGTTGCTTTTATATACACATTAAACACATACATGCATCCAAAAATACCCACATCTACACCTACATGTATACATGCAAATACATTAAGATACATTAATAGCAGATAGGTAGTAAGTGATAGTACACAAGCACCAGTTAGACTTTTAGTATTTGAAACAAATACTTACTTGTTATGGTTGACATATATACCTGTTTGGTTTGCCTCAACCCATTGATAAAACAATTGCATGGTAATATAATTGACATGAGATTCACTGCCTATCATTGTACGGTGGACGAGGATTCTAAAGTCTTCCTCAAGTAAATTGCAATCTCGAGCAAAAACATATGTACAGTTGCCAGTAGCCGAAAAATAATGTCCATCAAATGTTTGATAGTGTCCATTTCCCCAAGTGCTGCAGACATTTTCATTATTGGTTGTCACTGGAAGAGAACCATACGTATCGATTAGTGATCATGTTTTGTAGTGTTGTATTAAGTTCTCTATACCTACCTACCCCATTTCGAGTGGCTGTGTGTGCTGGGGGTCAGATGCTAGCTTAATTTATTGCAGCTTGCTGTGCACACATTGAATACAGTTAATTTTGGGAATACATCCTGGATATTCATGAAACATATACATGTGGAGCAAGAAGAGTGCTCAGAGGGCTGAACAGCATTACAAACAATTAATGGTAGGAATTACAAATTGGAAAGTAATGTAAATGTGTCAAAACATTAGACTGATACACAAAAATTATAAACAATGTCAGGTTTTCGAAAGTCAATTTAGCAAGTCTGTGGAAAGTGAATTATGATATGTTAATGTGGAACTTTCGCTTGTTTGTATCCCACCCTCCACTGCCATGTATGGTTCTTATTGGGGAGGTGCGGGTACCTGGGTTTGACAGGTACCCGGTCCCACTTCCAGTCAAATCGTTGCATCGATCTAAGAGGAAGTTAGCTCCCCCCCTAGTCTTCTGGGAAACATCATGACATGAGATTCACTGCCTATCATTGTACAGTGGATGAGGATTCTAGAGTCTTCCTCAAGTAAACTGGAATCTCAAGCAAAATGCCATGATTAAGCACGGATTTGTAGTGTGAAACGCGTAGGCTGTTATTCCCGTTCTCTGCTTGTTTTTGTAGTGCATTTTTTCAATTTTTATATTAAAGACAACCTTGTGTTTTTTTGGAGTGCGGCTGTCCATCCCTTTTTTCTTCTACCAATTGCTTTGTGCATTGCCAGCACCCTTGATTTCCTCAACCGTTGCTGATTGTTCAACATACCCACCTGGAGCAGTTACTTCCTTCCCTTTGACTGAAGAAATTACACTTTGCTACAATGTAAAGTAGTGAGTGTACAGCTTGTATAACAGAGTAAATTTGCTGTCCCCTCAAAATAACTCAAAACACAGCCATTAATGTCTAAACCACTGGCAATAAAAGTGAGTACACCCCTAAGTGAAAATGTCCAAATTGGGCCCGATTAGCCATTTTCCCTCCCCGGTGTCATGTGACTCATTAGTGTTACAAGGTCTCAGGTGTGACTGGGAAACAGGTGTTTTAAATTTGGTGTTATCACTCTCACCCTCTCATACTGGTCACTGTAAGTTCAACATGTCACCTCATTGCAAAGAACTCTCTGAGGATCTGAAAAAAAGAACCGTTGCTCTTCATAAAGATGGCCTAGGCTATAAGAAGATTGCCAAGACCCTGAAAATGAGCTGTAAAATGGTGGCCAAGACTATGCAGCAGTTTAACAGGGCAAGTTCCGCTCAGAACAGGCCTCGCCATGGTTAACCAAAGAAGTTGAATGTACATTCTCAGTGTCATATTCAGAGGTTGTCTATGAGAAACAGATGTATGAGTGCTGCCAGCATTGCTGCATAGGTTGAAGGAGTCGGGGTCAGCCTATCAGTGCTCAGACCATACGCCGCACACTGCATTTATTTGGTCTTCATTGCTGTCATCTCAAAAGGAAGCCTATTCTAAAGATGATGCACAAGAAAGCCAGCAAACAGTTTGCTGAAGATAAGCAGACTAAGGACATGAATTACTGGAACCATGTCCTGTGGTCTGATGAGACGAAGATAAACGTATTTGGTTCAGATGTGTCAAGCATGTGTGGTGGCAATCATGTGAGGAGTACAAAGACAAGTGTATCTTGCCTACAGTCAAGCATGGTGGTGGGAGTGTCATGGTCTGGGGCTGCATGAGTGCTGCCCGCACTGGGGAGCTACAGTTCATTGAGGGAACCATGAATGCCAACATGTACTGTGACATACTGAAGCTGAGCATGATCCCCTCCCTTCAGAGATTGGGCCACAGGGCAGTATTCCAACATGATAACGTCCCCATACATACCACCAAGACGACCACTGTCTTGCTAAAGAAACTGAGGGTAAAGGTGATGAACTGGTCAAGCATGTCCCCAGACCTAAACCCTATTGAGCATCTGTGGAGCATCCTCAAATGGAAGGCGAAGAAGTGCAAGGTCTCTAACATCCACTAGCTCCATGATGTCGTCATGGAGGAGTGGAAGAGCACTCCAGTGGCAATCTGTGATGCTCTGATGAACTCCATGCCGAATGGTTGATCGGCTCCAGTAAGGGGCGGAGACCTACCAGAGCGTGGCAGGAAGGGAGGACCCTCTCCCACCCCTGAAAAAAGTGATCTTGCTGCTGCTGCTGCTATAACAAAAAAACTGGACGCTGATTGGTTTCTATGCAAAGCTGCACCAGATTTTGCACTCTCCAGTTTTAGTAAATCAATTTCAGTGTCTTAGTGTCTTAAAGTGTAAATACGGTGAAAATTTAAAAGAATATATTTATTACCATGTTGAATTTCAATGACTTTCAGCCTACTCAAAATAATCGGAACAATCTTGAAATATAAAAACTTACTTTTTGAAGAATCCAACACATTTATTGATTTTTGTGACACATATTCACTATGCTCTGTGACTGTGCACTGCTGAGTCATCCATTTCACAGAGCCTGATGTCTAAACTACAGGGGTGCTGAAGAAGAGGAGTTTTAAGTGGCAAAGTCAGTACAGGAAACACACCACATCAACACTCAACGCTCATTGTTTGTTCGTCCACTCATTAGATTCTCTGGTTTTGGTTTATGCGTTTCTGGTATATTAGAGGTGTGTTTATATTGTTGTTTATTAACTTTATTCGTAATAAATTACATTATTTTATATCATATTTGTGCCTAGTGCTCTCTGTGCAAGTCCACACATTTCTGGTTATGCGTGTTTCAAAGGATACAAGCACTTGGCATCCTTGACAGGAAGTCATGAGTAAGCGCTGAGATCATGCAAAACCCTTTCCCTGTCTTCATGTTGTCTCATTGATGTATTGGAGTGCTCTTTATATTTCAATAAAGATGGATGTGTTTTTTTTTGGAGTGCAGCTTTCCAGATCACTGAATGCTTTACTGTCTGCTCGAGTTGAGCGAACCCGAATTGTAAAGTTCAGGTTCGGTATGGACTTTGGGTTTTTCCTGAACCCGAATAATTGGAAAAAGTTTGGGTCCGGGTTCGGAGTTCGGGAAAAAAAAATGCGTGGAGGTCCCCGCAAATTTACTAACCAGACCCTTTAGGTCTGGTATGGATATTAAGGGGAACCCCCGCCGTCAATTTAAAAAAAAAATGACGTGCGGTTCCCCCTAAATATCCATAACCAGACCCTTCAGGTCTGGTATGGATATTAAGGGGAACCCCGCCGTCAATTAAAAAAAAAATGATGTGCGGTTCCCCCTAAAGATCCATAACCAGACCCCTTATCCGAGCACGTTGACCTGGCCGCCGCAGAAAAGAGGGGGGGACAGAGTGCGGCCCCCCCCTCTTCTGAACCGCACCAGGCCACATGCCCTCAACATTGGGAGGGTGCTTTGGGGTGCCCCCCAAAGCACCTTGTCCCCATGTTGATGGGGACAAGGGTCTCATCCCCCACAACCCTTGCCCGGTGGTTGTGGGGGTATGCGGGCGGGAGGCTGATCAGAATCTGGAAGACCCCTTTAATAAAGGGGACCCCCAGATCCTGACCCCCCTGTGTGAAATGGTAATGGGGTACTGTACCCCTACCATTTCACGAAGGAAGTGTAAATTCTTGTACAAAAAAAAAAACACACACCGTAGAATAAAGTCCTTTATTAATAAAAAAAAATAAAAAAACTGCAGCAGGGATAATCCACTCGTTCACGGCTTCCTGCTCCAACGTTGTCCTGATCCAGCGACGGGTGCGTGTGATCTCCTGTCCAGCGATGAGAAGATCCATCTATCCAGAGAGCAGCATCGTCGACCTCCTCTCATCGCTGGACACAGTCCAGCGAATGACGCACTGAAGCCACCTGCCACGTGACCCCGCACCCTCTGACGTACCCTCTGCTACATCACTGGGGAAGCCCAGAGTCTTCCCTCTTCCTGGGCTTCCCCAGTGACGTAGCAGAGGGTACATCAGAGGGTGCGGGGTCACGTGACGGGTGGCCCTGCCTCCCCTATATAAGTAATGTCACAGCTTCAGCGCGTCATTCGCTGGGCTGTGTCCAGCGATGAGAGGAGGTCGGCGATGCTGCTCTCTGGATGGATGGATCTTCTCATCGCTGGACAGGAGATCACCTTCACCCGTCGCTGGATCAGGACAACGTTGGAGCAGGAAGCCGGGAACGAGTGGATTATCACCGCTGCAGTTTTTTTCTTTTTTCTTTTATTAATAAAGGACTTTATTCTACGGTGTGTGTTTTTTTTTTTTTTACAAGAATTTACACTTCCTTCGTGAAATGGTAGGGGTACAGTGTACCCCATTACCATTTCACACAGGGGGGGTCAGGATCTGGGGGTCCCCTTTGTTAAAGGGGTCTTCCAGATTCTGATAAGCCTCCCGCCCGCATACCCCCACAACCACCGGGCAAGGGTTGTGGGGATGAGACCCTTGTCCCCATCAACATGGGGACAAGGTGCTTTGGGGGGCATGTGGCCTGGTGCGGTTCAGGAGAGGGGGGGCACACTCTGTCCCCCCCTCTTTTCTGCGGCCGGCCAGGTCAATGTGCTCGGATAACGGGTCTGGTTATGGATATTTAGGGGGAACCGCACGTCATTTTTTTTTTAAATTGACGGCGGGGTTCCCCTTAATATCCATACCAGACCTGAAGGGTCTGGTTATGGATATTTAGGGGGAACCGCACGTCATTTTTTTTTAAATTGACGGCGGGGTTCCCCTTAATATCCATACCATACCTAAAGGGTCTGGTTATTGAATTTGCGGGGACCTCCGTGCATTTTTTTTCTAAAAGTCTGTGTCCCATTGACTACAATGGGGTTCGGAGTTCGGGTTCCCGAACCCAAACTTTTTTTTTTAAAGTTCGGGTTCGGACCCGAACCCAAACATCCAGGTGTCCGCTCAACTCTACTGTCTGCAGCTAAGACAAGCTGAGCTGGCACCTGAACACATAAGGGGTGTGGAGGATTGGGATGACAGGCTCACCTGGGGCAGCAGCATATTTATTTATGCTTTCAATCGAATAAGCCTAAAAAATTAGACATGAGGAAGGAGTTTGCTTGCAAGTTAAAGGATAAAAAAGTGAGAGATGCCAGAAAATAGTAATGCAATTCATGGTTAATGAATTGAATTGAAATTTAAGGACAATCTATTTCCAGAAGAAACAAACTGGGATCCTGTACACACAGCACTAGTCCCCAATAAAATCCTTGCCGCCTGCAAGCAGTGATGGTGTGGTGTATTTCCTGTTCTGATCCTGCCTCCTGAAACTCCTCTTCTGGGTAGTGCCGACAGCAGTGAATCCTGTGACACAGCAATACATATTCATAGGGGATAGTGAACATGTGTCACTGCATTTAAGGAAGTAAGTGTGTGGGAGTCTTAAAAATAGGCTTTTTTTTTTTTAAGATTGCTCAAATTATTAGGGGTAGGCTATAAATAATTAAAACTCATTGTGGAATTGAATATATGATTTTAAATCTTAACAGTAGATTCACTTTAATGAAGTTCCTCTTTAAGGTAAGTTGTGTAATGAAAAAGTTTTTTTTTTTTACAAACATTTGTATTGGGGTGTGTATGTGTCATAGTGGCACAGTAATGGACTGCGGCTTAGGTTACCATGTACACAGTGAGTTGTTCCACCTATTAAGCCTCTCTCATGCAGTTCTGCAGTTTTGCAGAACCCACGATTCACCACAATTCAGTGTGTGTGCAACCTCATTCTTGGTTTAGTATCATAGGTGTGCGCACTGGGTGTGCCAGGTGTGCCCAGGCACACCCTAATCACACTGTGCAGCATAGATTCCCCTTACTGCCCTGGCTCCCTCCCCCCTTTCCTCCCGCACCACTGCTGGCTTCCCTCCTCTCCTCTCCCGATGGCTGTTGCTGCCAAGATGTTTTAGGATGAATGGGGGAAGGGGTCGGTAAATATTTAATATTTGACAATAGCGGTCTGTGTCTATCGAATCTGTGGTCGAATGTGTCTAACCTAACTCTATTAGTCCAAGATTATTTGACATAGAGAAAAGATTTGACATTATAGAGACATGAAGATTCGACAAAGCAGCTAAAAACATACGATTGCCGCGAGCGGACATTTATGATCAAATGCTCCGCCCATAGGCTATAGAAGAATTCTAATGTTGGTTGACTAGTAATAATAATTAATAAATATAATTATTACTAGTGTCATACAACATTAGAATTCTACAATAGCTTGTGGGCAGAGCATTCGACCGGATATGTACGATTGTGGCGTCGTACAGTTTAGCAGCTTTGTCTAATCTTCTTAGAACATTCGACAGACACCATAAGCCTTCAATTGACAGATTCAACCTTAATTTGGATTTTCGGACAAATGCATTTTTTAACGAAACAAAATAAATAAAAACAAATTTCGGGAGTAACTAAATTCGGACGAAACCGAAATTCCGAAATGAAATATTTTAGTGTTCACATGTCTAGCGATCAGTAGTGTGTGTTTGAGCTTTGGGTTGCACACCCTAATGCAAAAGGCTACGCAAACCTATGTTTGGTATATATATGTGTCCATAATGTATACAGATATAGTTATGTACATTGCATGCGTCATATCTATCTTAGATCCCATTCACATTGACCCTGGTTGATTTACTAAAACTGGAGAGTGCAAAATCTGGTGCAGCTTCCAGTTTCCTTTATTTTGGCAAAGCTTAATTGAACAAGTTGAAGATAGAAGCTGATTTGCTCCCATGTACATCTGCACCAGATCATGCACTTTCTAGTTTTAGTAAATCAGCCCCAAGGTTTTACTGTGCAGCTGTCAGTGGAAGATCTGGGAAGTGACATGTGATTGAGCTCTGGTGAGTCAGTGTGCTCTGGTCTGTTGTGGAGAAAAGCATACACATTTTTCCGCACCACACGGCTCAATGCTATTTGTTTTCCCTTGCAGTGACTGGTGTTTATGGGGAGGTGCAGCGTGGTGAGAGGACCTTAAACACTCAGGCCCGGATTCACAGACATTGCTGCACATTTATGCCGCCGTAGTGCATCTCTGATACGCTACGCCGACGCAGCGCATGGAGGCAAGCATTGAATTCACAAAGCACTTCCTCCCAAAATTGCGCTGGGTTTCCAAGGCGTAAGTCGGCGTAAGTGGAAGTAGGCGTGACCCCATGCAAATGAAGGGCTGAGCGCCAGATAGATACGTATAACGAACGGCGCATGCGCTGTCCCGTGGATGCATCCCTGTGCGCATGCTTACAATCACGTCGCAACAACTGCCTAAGATACGCCGGATCACTGCCTACGGCGTGAACGTAACCTACGCCTAGTCATATTCACGTACAACGTGAACTACGTAAAATACACGGGCTTGAGTTCCCTGGTGCAGATCTTTCCATGTCTGCTGCTGAGTTACACCTGCTTTATGGGGCTTAACTTTACACCGCACGTACAACTTACGCGCACCAGTCGTAGCCTGCGTCGGGCGCATGTACGATCGTGAATCGGCGTATCTCCCTCATTTGCATATTTGAATAGAAAATCAATGGGTGCGCCAAATGCATCCAGCGTAAATATGCGCCCACTGTACGCCGGTGTAGGCAAGTTACGTCGGTCGGATGAAGGTTGGATGAAGCCTGTTTTTAGGCGTATCTTAGTTTTGTGGGCACAGCGCACAGATACGACGGCGCATATTTGCACTTACGCAGCGTATCTCGAGATACGTCAGCACAAGTGTTTTGAGAGTCCAGTTGAAAAAAACAGATCTGTATTGAAGTTCAGTAATGCACAGCTAGCCTGGCAGTAAGACAACCTGACCAGGCACACTCACAGAATGTACAGCAATGAATCATAGCAGTATGTCTTAGGTATTTTTCTGACAGCATCTGTCTCAAGGGGACAGAATGCCGCCTGTCAGGTCTGTACCCAAGTGGGGAGGCCTCCATGAAGGATGGCATGTCCTTGCAGTTTCCTTATGCATTTGGAACCTCTCCCTAAAGTTAAGTATTGTTCCAGACAGGCGGTTGATCTGTCTCTACTCTATCCACATGTGAAATGCATGCCAAACCCAGGAGTCAGGGCCTTAAATAGACTCTGCCTGACCCAAGATGGCCAACAAGGTCATGTGGGATCCAAATGGATGCTGCCTCTCTGTGACCAAAGAGATCATAGAGGAACATAGCTCCTCTTGACTTCTTGTTCCACCTGCATTGCAGCTACAGATGTGCTTCACCTTCAGTGGAGAAAAAAGATTGCACCTGCATACATGTTGATCTCATGGAGGAAAACGCCAGTCACCACACTAATGTGAACAAGCCCTAAATCAGTTCCAAGATCATTTTGTCCCTTGAGAGAATGTAAAAAGGAGGCCCACCATTGGAGCCCACTTTCATAGGACGGCGGCCACCCAACCCTGTTTAATGGCATGAAACAGGTTAGCGGTATTTGGTGTAAGTATGTAGGATGATGGTGTACTGTCACTTTAAATGTATGCATTGAGTTTCAGGTGGCCCAATTGGAAACCAGGAAAGTTTCTGGTGTCCCTTTGGAGATGATAAAAGGGGCTGCTGAGGGTCTCTACTTCCTCTTTGCAGTGGCTGACTTACAGGTGAAGAAGCTCTGCTTTAGACCTAACAGCTGGAATAAGCTGCTGTCACTCAGCATATTCTTCCTCCTTCTGTTCCGAGGTGCAGTAGCTGCTGCTGATGGAGCCAGGGGGAAGCATGGATGCGCCGCTGTCTGGCACTGACTGACATGAAGCACCATAGCACGGTCGGAGTGGAGGAGTCTCGGCTACAGCAAGTTCAGCCCTCCCCTCAGAGGAGGTCGAGGCGGAGCATGCCCCTGGAAAGTCCTGCAGCCGGGGGAGGTGATGAAGAAGCGGGAGAAGAAGAGCAGGTGTAACTCAGCAGCAGACATGGAAAGATCTGCACCAGGGAACTCAAGCCCGTGTATTTTACGTAGTTCACGTTGTACGTGAATATGACTAGGCATAGGTTACGTTCACGCCGTAGGCAGTGATCCGGCGTATCTTAGGCAGTTGTTGCGACGTGAGCTGCATGGCGGCGGTGCCTGGGAGACGGACAGGACAGAAGAGACAGACCTGCTCTCAGTCGCCTGCCAGGAGGAGAGGCAGAGGACACTCAGCACCACGAGGGGAGCAGCTAGTGAGGTTGGCGCCACCAGCTCCTTTAAGCAGCTTACAAGCAACGGCTATACCACAGCTGTCGGCTTCTCAGAGTGACCTGGTCCCGGGTGCACTTTTCCACAGCCTTCAGACAAGCATCAATATTCCAACGGCAGAATCGTCTGTGCAGGGTGAGTTGCCTAAATTTACTGCTAATGATATTTTGGTATACCTGTCAGCTGTTTCTCATGCTCTTTCTGCTGCTGGCATTTATTCTCCTATCCTCCCTCCTTCTCTTGCTATTTCCCCCTTTTCTGCCTCTGCTAGTGCTGTTTCTGCACCTGTTGTCCCAGCTCCTGTGTCATTTAGTCAGCTAGGCAGTACACAGGTTGGGGAAGTACACATACACACTCCTGTTAGTGAAGCTGTTAATAGGATGTCAGTACATGAATCCTGTCTGAAGGGAGTTATGCCATGTGAGATTTCTCCTTTAGGGTACCACCTCCCTATGGCTGTGAAGGACAAAATCTGGCGGGGGGGAATTTGTGGAGTTGTTATCCCTTCTTCCCGCTGCTAAGGATTTTGTTTTAAAGTCGGATAAGAAAGGTGATCAGGAGGAAGATAAGCGCAGGGCGGTACCCTGCTCGTTCAATAATTGGCTGCAAGCATTTTTGTTTTTGCCAGTGTATTGGTGGAAAAGCGCCCTGAGCTGAGCGGAGGCTTGTTTCAGCATTTAGATCACATGCTGGAGGCCTACAAGAGTTTTGGCAGCTTGGGCTGGTATGCCTACGATGAGTCATTTTGCCAGAAGCTGGTGGTCCACCCATCTTTACGATGGGGGAATGAAGGATGTGGGCCTCTGGCTTAATCTGATCTTGCCCCAGAGAGCACCTGCTATGCGTCAGACCCCTGTTAACCATGTTAATTCTGTGTACCGCAGGGGTTGTTGTTTTTCCTTTAATGAAAGTCAATGAAATGAAAGTCAGTGTTGCTTTAACACCTCATGCAAATACAGGCATGAGTGCTCTTTTTGTGCAGGGCCCCATCCTGTGGTGCATTGTTTTAAGAAAACAGCTGGTTCTGGGCCCCCATCTCAGCATGATATTTTTCCCAAAAGCTTGCACGCCAGTGAGGCTGAAAAACATGCGCCCTTGGCTGGATCTATACCCAAGCAGGGAGAAAGTGCATTTACTAATTGAGGGATTTTCTGTAGGTTTTCCTCTGCCGTTTTTTTTAATCTTCCCGTTTAGGGATTTCCGCATCTCTCCGCTAAGGGTGGTCCCCAAGCGGGAACCAAATTGGTTCCGCCTAATACAGCATCTTTCCTTTCTAAAGGGTGGGTAGTTGAATGACGAGATTGACGAGTCGCTGTGTTCCGTCGCTTATGCGACTTTTGAGGAAGCGATTGTGAAAGTTAAAGCCTGCGACCAGGGGGCTTTGTTGGCCAAATCGAACGTGAAGTCGGCTTTCCGGCTTTTGCCGATCTCACCGGCGGCTTTCAGTTCGTTGGGCTTTTATTTTGATGGGTTTTACTTTTTTGACAAATGTCTTCCTATGGGATTTTCTTTGTCCTGTACATATTTTGAAACTTTCTCTTCATTTATTCATTGGGTTATGTGTTTTGAGTCCGGTCAGTAGCACACTACTTGGATGAGTAGTGAACTCTGACATTTGTTCTCGGCTTTTGCGTTTGTTTGGCGTTGTGACAGAGCATTTTGGTGTTCCACTGGGTGTCGAGAAGATTTGTCATCCTGCGACTTCGGTGGAATTTTTTGGTATTTTGATTGATACCGAGGCAGAAGAGTTTAGTTTGCCCCAGGTGAAAGTTGACAAGCTGCGGAGTCTTATTGCAGTTTTATTACGGAGATGTAAGGTGTTGTTGAAGGAGATGCAGTCCCTGTTGGGCCTCCTGGCTTTTGCTTGTAAAATCATGCTGGTTTTCTCACGGCGCCTGTACTTGGCAACCTCAGGTTTAAAATCTCAGTTTGCTCACATCCGCTTGACGGCATCCCTCAAGGATGACTTGGTGGTTTGGGCAGATTTTTTGGCGTCTTTTAACGGGCATTCCTTTTTTCAGCCAGATTTAATTTTTGCTCCTGATTTGTGGCAATTTGGGGATCACATTGGAGTTGCAGGGCTTGGCCGGAGGCATGGATTCAACAGAAAGCTATTAGGAACATTGTGCGTTTGGAGCTATTTCCAATTGTAGTGGCCGTAGCGCTTTGGGGAGAAATTTTTGCCAACAGACGGATTCTGGTGGAAACCGACAATAAAGGGGTCCTTTTTGCTGTTAATTGTCTTTCTTCTAGCTCTTTCTTTGTGGTTAAGATTCTGCGTCACCTGGTTTTCTTATGTTTGAAATTTAACATCTGGATTAAGGCTAAGTACACGCCCGGTGTTTTGAATACCATAGCTGACCCTCTTTCCCGTTTCCAGATGCAGCGTTTTCGTCAATTGCTTCCTGGAGTGGACACGGAGGGGACACGGCTTATCTTCGGAAGCTGATTTAACGCTGGTGGGTGAAGCCATTAAATTCTCAGTTGCTCCCCGTACGTGGGGAGCAACTGAGCCCTGCTTCCTGAGTCCAAAAAGAGCTCTTTTGGTATGCTGTCAAAGCATGTGCTAGTTGAACATGGTTAGGTACCCCTTTTTTTTTCAGGTGCTCAAAAACTGACCAACTGGGACGTGGGGCATGGGTGGTGTTGCCGGAATGGTGAGACGCTTCAGAGTGTTCGGTGGCACAAGTAACTGGTTTCCTCACTGCGCGTCCAGTTGGATCGAGCCATTTTCTCAGTCATTTGGATCGGTCGCCCCTAACTAAGTACCAGTTTTCATACGTCTTACAACGTTGTCTTCAGCAATTAGGTTTACAGGATTTGAAGTTTTCTTCCCATTCCTTCAGAATTGGGGCGGCGTCTGACGCTGCTGACAGGGGTTTGCCAGCTAAAGACATTATGGGTTTGCGTTTAGATTCTGGGCCACTCCTATATACATTGGACATGGAAGCATGCAGCTCAACGCAAGTACTCTCTCAACTTATCGTTACAGCCGGAATCCTTCACTCTGTATTGGAAAGGTGTAAGAGGTCTGCGGTGGCAGCATTTATTTTTTCACTTGTCACAATTACATCAGTTTTGGCCTCCGCCTTCAATCCCGATAGTTAAGTTGATAGCAATGATTTGGGTTCTGTGCGTACTTTGGATCTGTTATTTATGATTAAACAGGACTTTTATCGGTTCCATTTGACTTCCCCGGTTACAATCATCGTTTTTTTCAGAAATTATTCCCCGCTTCGCTTGGTTGTCTTCCCTGTTTCATAGAGTGATGGAGAAGATGAGGAAGAGGGTCAATCGGGCGATGGCTAAGTACATACCACTTTTGGGGAGTTTTGCTTATCGACACATGGATCTTGAGGGGGCATCCAGGGGCTGTATAGGCAAGACGGGATACACCTTTCGGATGTGGGTGCCGATATTTTCAATCTTGGGCTGCAGAACAGCATCCAAAGGGCCGTGAATTTGGGGTAGGCCGGTCTAGTTTTACAAGTCCGGCTGGTGGGGACGTATTTCTTTGTTCAATAAAGGTTGATTAGCTCGTGTACTGAAAACTGGGCAAAGGTTTTCTGTATATTTGATTTCATCTGAATATTGAATTATTATGTTTATCCATTTGAATATTTTAAACCAATAAAATACCGTGGCCAATTTTTGCCAAATATTTTTGTGTGTTTTACTAAAGCTATACAGTTGTATTTGGGGAACTAAGGTAATGGGCAAGGTGTGGCCTGCGGTCCCAATATTTTTAGAACATTTTACTATTAAATTTGGCTATCGCTAACAACTGTATCATCATTTTTTAAGGGAATTTGTGCTTTGCCCAAGCAGGGGGATGCACCAGGTTCCTTTAATGTCCCAGCCCACCCTAGCAGCACACATCCATCTTTCATATGCCACCCCACTGTTCTATTCCGCCCAAGGAGGAGGATGCGTGGTGGGACAATTTAAAGATAGCAGCATGCCTTGCGTATTGGGAAGCCAGCTTTGAAGGACGGGTAACGAACCAGCCGAGGTGAGGACATCTCTGGATCCCTGGACAGGTAAATTTCTCTTTATTAAATGTCATCAGCTACAGTATTTGTGCTGCTGACTTTTTATTAAAAAATAAATAACTGAAGAACCTTTTAAGTTCTAAATTGACACAGTTATGTGAAAAAAAAAAAAACTGTACCTTGAGTTTCATCTGCACTTCTAAAGTAATTTTTCCCATCACTGCTGGAACGGAAACAGTGATCCCCAAGAACTGTAAAAAGAAAGTAAAAATTTTGAATGAATTTTTCTGTTACTTACACTATAGTACAGTAATTAGAGAAAGCTAAGTATGGTAATAAAGAACAAAGTGGATTATAAAAAGCACCATTGCAATTATTATTCTCACTGTTTATACAAGGAAAATTAAAGTAGCCTGTAAAGGTGAGAAGAAGGAAAAAGCGGAACTTTACCCAAAAGGTTCAGCTTTTCCACCTCCTCCCTCATCTACCACCTTTGGACCATTATTTTGGGAGAAGTGGGTACCTAGCTTGGCAGATACCAGCTCCCACTTCCTCCTGGATCGCTAGGTGATCCGAGCAGAAGTCTGGCGGCCCTCCCTCTTTGCCCACAGCCTTCTGGGACATATCACAAGTGCCAGAAGGATGTGGGACCATTCACAAATCGCAGCACAGACAAAGCCACTAGGAATCACAGCTGGCTTCCTTTAGTAAACATACCGGTGCCAGAGACCAGTAGACCCTTGAAGAATCAGCCCAGGTGAGGACAGCACTGGATCTCTGGACAGATAAGTGTCCTTTTATTAAAAGTCAGCAACTACAGTATTTGTAGCTGCTGGCTTTCAATTTTTACTTAAAGTGGTTGTAAACCCACTATTTGGACTTTTACCTACAGGTAAGCCTATAACAAGGCTTACCTGTAGGTAAGGAGAATATCTCCTAAACCTGCACGGTTTAGGAGATATTCCCCCCGCAATGCGGGCGGCGCATGCGCAGGGGGGAATCCACGGCTGAAGGACCGGCATCCGCCGGACCCTGCCGATTTTAAATCTCCCGCGCGCACGTGCGGGAGTGACGTCATCGCTGCTCCAGCCAATCACAGCGCTGGAGCGGCGATACCCGGAAGACACGCCGGAGCAAGATGACATCCTGCTCGGCGTGGACCAGGTAAGTGGTACACACCTCGTTCCGAGGTAAGCCTATTATGCCTTTTGCATTGCAGGTTTGGGGGAACAAAAAAAAAAAGTTTATGCGGTTTACAACCGCTTTAAGCATCTCTTCAAAGAGACTGTGACAATTTAGGAATACTCAAGTGAAGGTGTTATTTTTTTTTTATATTTGAGTTTTCATTGAATCTCAGAAAATGCAATGGCACGATGCAAACAGATGCAGTAAACATTTTTTTTGTGATGTACAAAACACAAACAGAAACAGTAAATAAACAATTTACATATATCAAACCAATGGTTAGAGAGTTATTGTATGCTGTGGTCGGTATGCATTTCGTCTGCTTGGTGACAACTACCGATCAACCTAAAGGTTAGTCTAATATTGATGTTTAAAGTGATACTACGCAATATCCTTTTTCTTCAAAAATAATCCATACATATGCCCTAGTTAGTGGTCCTGTAATCTATTTTTCATAAAACTGTTTCTGTTTTTCTGCCTACTTGTAATATTCTCTGTGAATTCCTGAACCGTTCCTTTCCCCTCTCACTTCCCTTTGTTTGGAGAAAGCATTGCACATTAGTTGCCATTGTGTGCACTGCTCTATGCACATTACAGATCCCACAGTCCATCATCCATAGTCCATCTTTGGAGCAAGCAAGAAAGTAAAAATATGGAGAACAAACATTGCCTCCCTCTAACAGGAAAGCAAAGCAGATTTGGAGGAGGGTGAGAACAATTGAAGCTATTTTTAGAGTTAGGAAAACAACATACTTGACTAGAAGTTTTTTTTTTTTTTAACCAGGAGTTTGGTGACACTTTAAATTGGATATGCAAGATTTCCCCAGCCTTTTGTGGTGGTGGTGGTGGAGGGGATCTAAGGAGGGGGGATAGGAGTCTAATCCCACGTACACACGATCGGAAATTCCGACAACAAATCGATGTGAGCTTTTGGTTGGAAATTCTGACCGTGTGTAGGCTCCATTGGACATTTTCTGTCTGAATTTCCAACAACAAAAATTTGAGAGCTGGTTCTCAAATTTTTCCGACAACAAAAGTTCTTGTCGGAAATTCCGATCATCTGTATGCAATCTCGATGCACAAAAAAACACACATGCTCTGAATCAAGTACAAGACAAAAGCGCTTGGTCTGGTAAAACTAGCGTTCATAATGAAGATAGCACATTCGTCACGCTGCAAATTTTCTGATCTTTTAATGCAGCGCATTCCTTTCTTCTTTATGATGCTAGATTAATGAAGTTGTTTTGCTGCTGATATATATTCACACAGAGTTCTGACAAACGTATTTCTTTCTTAATTCTTGTGATCTCATGAATAATCTTTTTCTTTTTTAAAGCCAGATCTCCATAATAATGTTTAGAATTTATTTTTATAGTCCTCTGTTTTCCTTCTTTTATTTTAATCAAGATCTCCTGTTTTTTTTTGTTTTTTTTTATTTGAAAATAATTATCTAGTGATCTCCATAATTTATTTTTTATTTTTGTGTGTCAAGTTACCACAACAACATTATTATCTTGTATTTTTTAACCTCAAGGAGGTTGGTTGGTCTTGCTTGTTAATTTGACATTATATTTTTGAAATGTACATGCCTACTCACAAACAAACTGTCCTTTTTAAGGAAAACACAGAAAAAAAATATCCTTTTATCCCTTAGTAAATAAATCCTATAGCTTGCAAACTACATGAATGTTGATATCAACCCATCAAATTAATAGAAAGCCCTGAATTATGTTGCATGGGGAGCATTCATTTATTATAAAGTAATGTCGCGTACACACGATTGGAATTTCCGACAAGAAAAGTTTGATGTGAGCTTTTGGTCGGAAATTCCAACCGTGTGTAGGCCCCATCGGATATTTTCTGTTGGAATTTCTGACAGCAAAAATTGGAGAGCTGGTTCTCAAATTTTTCCGACGGCAAAAAAATTCCGATCGTCTGTATGCAATTCCGACGCACAAAATCCTACGCATGCTCGGAATCAATTTTAAGCATGCTCAGAATCATTGAACTTTATTTGTCTCGGCTCTTCGTAGTCTTATACGTGACCGCGTTCATTTGTGTGACCATGTGTATGCAATACAAGTTTGAGCCAACATCCATTGAGAGAGCTGTGCCGCAGCCAATTCTCAATGACAACATTGCGGCACGGCCATTCAAACCTGTAAGGTAGATTGGGTAAAGCTGGAAGCCCTAGCGGTGACAGTGTTTTGTTGGAGGGCTTCGTTTTAAGGTAGGTCATTCATAATGTGCTAGTATGAAATGCATACTAGCACATTATGCTCTTAATTTGCAGGGGGAATATTATTATTTGTGTGGGGGGGGGGGGGGTTTGTGGTTTACCGCTTTGATCAATTTTTAATTGATGTAAAAAAATGTATCCCTGTATTTAGTAAACATTTATTCCACCAACCATCCTTCTGTGCTATGATTGTAACTGTTACTCCATACTTCCGATACAGTCATTTGTCTTTTGGTAAGCTAACCCCTTTCTCTACAGGCATCAATATTTTACAAATATTTTTAGAGAAATATCACAGTTAAGATGGCTGAATTACTAGGACGAGGAGTTGAGAATTTTTATTTATGACTGCTCGCTTCTATTGTTCCATAATGTAAAAAGCATCTGCACTTGACTGGGTATTTAAAGTGAACGGATTTGCTTTTAACATGATTGGGTTGTTTAAGGGAATATTCAGACATTTTTGATCATTTTTTTAAGTCCTTTTCGTAAATGAGCCTAGGTTTGTCTAAACCTGTCATTCTTATCACATGAAGGTCTTTTCAATATATATTCAGCATGAAAACCATTTAGTAAGCTATACCATAATAATCTGCATTCTAAATATTGCCCCTAAATTCTAATACCAACAGTACAGTTTCCAAACGTTATATTCTATTGGTAAATTGCAGCTAAAATTAAATATAATGTACCTGTCTTCAAATCGGCAACAGCCTGTAAAAATAAGGTATAAAAAATATCTTTACAATGTTACTGTATTCAAAAAAGTATTTTGTTCACTTACCATTCTTGCCAGCAATCATTGTGATTAGGAAAATCCATGTGGGAATGAGCAGACCCATTCTGCTTCTAGCCTGGTTGTGCAGACCTCAGCTAAACTGAGGAATAGTAAATGTCTTCTCTGGAGGAGTCTTTTATGGCTTCCATGGTGGGCGGGTCCTCTGGGTTTCGACATTCGTCATGGAAAATTTTGATTGGATAAAAAAAAAACAAGCCTTGCTGTGATTTTTATTTTCATTTATAGCATTTTTTTTTCCGTCTATTTAGCTATCTATAGCATTGTAATTTTTTTTTGTCTATTTAGCTATCTTTATGGTTGATTGGACATTCATTCACTCAAATAAGATATTGTTTTCTAAACACAGTTTACAAAGGTATAGCAGTGTCCCTAAAATAAGGAACCTAAAAGATCTAGCCCACATATTTTCAGAACGATTTTTTTATTTTTGAATCTCAAAATAGTATTTTGGTTCCTTATGTTTCATGTGTGCATTTGTTTGGTATATTTTCCTTGTTTTCTTTCCAGCCATCAGTTCTTAGTGATACCGGTGCCAACTCATTGAGCCATACCTGCAATAAACCAAGCAATTGTTATACATTGTACTGGAAATTTCAAGTCTTCTTGGCGTCTCCTCTTAGTTCATATAAAACAAGCTTCCTTCTATGTCTTGCACTGCAATCTTCACGGGACATACTTTTAATACATATGGTTATAGAATATATATAGCTTCATTGTAAGGTTATAAAAATAATTTTAAGGCAGTAATAAACTCAAAACCAAAAAGGTAATATACTGTAGCTTGGCAATTGGTAACTGCATTTGTTTTCTTCTTTTATGCTTTGTTCCCTCTGTTTTCACCTGGTGATCTGGCCAGCAAAACACCTGTATTAGAGAGTTCCCCGCTCTGGATGAATGAGGACAGTGATACATTTAGAGAGCAGCATTGTTAATCCGGGCGAGTGGAGTGTTAGATGCACTAGCAGGTTTAGATACACTAATACATTCAAGCCAAACTCCAGCTCACACTGCAGTTACAGCTAGGGTTGCCAACGCATCCCTTTAAAACAGAACACATATTAATTACACAGGTTCTGTGGCTGATTAAGGAGGTAATTAAACTCACTTGGTGCCTTATTTGCATTAAATTAGCCTCAGAACCTGTGTAATTAATATGTGTTCTGTTTTAAAGGGATGAGTTGGCAACCCTAGTTACAGCAACAGTTATTTTTCTTTGGGATAAAGGTTTTGTATGAATAAATAAAAGCTTATAATTATAAGTACTCCAACTGCTACATTTGTAGGAGAGCGTGTTCTGTTGAAAAATAACAGACTTACTGGCCTGATCACCAGGTGAAAATAAAAGAAAGAAAACCTAAAAAAAAGAAAACAAATACAGCCACCACATCTACTGTTAAGCCCCATACACACTGTCAGTTTTCCTGCTGGTTTTCTCTTCAGGTTTACAAAAACCATGTAGTACAAGGACCTGCCTGATTGCATTCAAATTGAAACGCTTAAGGTTTGACCTCATATTAGATGGTTTTGGTAAACCTGAAGAGAAACCCATCAGGAAAACTGATAGTGTGTATGGGGCTTAAGAATTAGTAACCTGCAATATTAAAAATGTGTTTGGTTTTAATACTGCTTTAAAGAGTTTTTTGTACTCGATGTGAAGAATCATGTAAAATCGTTTTTTTTTAATTCATCTGCATTTAAGTGGGTATTTTAATTGAATGTACTGTGGGTTCACGGTGTCATTTTTACTTCTTTAGTTATTGTGCTGGATATGTGTAAAGGGGAATCTACAGGTGTATTTTTCATGTACATGTCAACAATATTTAGAAAAATATAGTTTTATCTTTACAATTCTATAAAAACATGATTGCATACAATACGCAAACAGATTTTGTATGGGAATAGTATGCAGTTGTTCACATGACTCTGGTAGTATAAGTGATAACAACATTTTTCTATATTTTATGCAATTATGTTTTTTAAGGAATTGTAAAGAACATTTTGACATATCGATGACATGTACAGTATATAAATATGTGACATCTGTAACCCCAACATTTTAATTGATTGTGCTTTTTAAAATACAGATCTGACATATACATATACCTTCCTGTGCTGCACTGGAGGCTGCTAATATTTCAGTGTTTCATTTTAGGAGTCTAAAAAAAGAGAACAACGTAGGGTTTTATCCATGTATGCATTTAGACTATTTTTTTCTTCTCATAAATTCAATACCATATAGCCAATACCTGCGAATTAAACACAACTGTTCCAACCATGTGGACTACAAATGAGAAGCGAAAAACCTCAAACGATGTTTGCTTTAATCGTGTAAATGCCAAAAACAGACACAACCTTTTATTCTCTAAGATGGTGAAATCCTCTGTCAATGAGGGCAACAGGATCATTACCACCTATTCCAATGATCACTCCAAAATAAAACATATTTTTAACAAATACTGGCACTTCTTAACCTCTGATCCCCCGGTGGGTCCCTTTGTTCCCCTGCCCCTCCGGTCACCTACAGACGAGACACTTCTGTGGGTGATCTGCTGGTCAGGAGTGAATATCGGGGTTCAACTTGAGGTGATCCATGCAAACTCTTTGGCACGTTCCCATGTGGATCATGTACGTATTGTAAATACATGGACTCTAGAAATAACATACGTTTACCAAATAGCAGTTTATTTAAGACATTACTCTAATGCCACGTACACACGATCGGTTCATCCGGTGAAAACGGACCGATGGATTTTTTCATCAGATATCGGATGAAGCTGACTTTCATCAGTCTTGTCTACACACCATCAGTTAAAAATCCGATTGTTTCCAACGCGGTGACGTAAAACACAACGACGTGCAGAGAAAAATGAAGTTCAATGCTTCCGAGCGGGCCGTTTTCATCAGACAAACCGATCGTGTGTACAGGGCATAACTGTCAGACTAAGGTGGCGGTCAGCGTAGAATATGCAAATGACTAATCACGCCGATTCTCTAACGTACGCTTGCCCGCCGTAGTGTTTTAACGTCGTTTCCGTAAGCGATACGCGGCGTAAAGATAAACATGCCCCCTAGGTGGCGGACTCAATGTTAAGTATGGCCGTCGATCCCGCGTCGAAATTTGAAAAGTTAACGTCGTTTGCGTAAGTCGTCCGTGAATGGCGCTGGACGCCATTTACGTTACAGTCAAAACAAATGACGTCCGTGAGACGTCATTTAGCGCAATGCACGTCGGGTAATTTACCCGACGGAGCATGCGCATTACGATCGGCGCGGGAGCACGCCTAATTTAAATGATCCACGCCCCCTACCAGGATCATTTGAATTAGGAGGGCTTGCGCGGGTGGACTTTACACGACGCTGGCGCAAGTTTACAGGTAAGTGGTTTGGGAATCAGGCACTTGCCACTTAAACTTGGGGCGGCGTAACGTAAAGGACATACGTTCCGCCGCCTCAGATCTTTAAGAATATGCCCCATAGTAATGCATTAGGCCACTAAGGGAGTTGGTATGAAAATACCATCAACCCGTAGCATAGAAAAGTGCGAACATGTTCAGCGAGTTAGGGCAAGGCCCATAAGCAAATAACACTTATGTCAAGCACGTAGTAAATAGGAGTTATAATGACAACTAATAGTTGCTTGTGAGAGGCAAATATAGCTCAGGTAATTTGAGAGTAGATGTCCCTTTAAGATATTTTTTAGCAAACAGTGATAGGCACAACAGTCTATCCCAAGTAGTATGTTAATAGCCACAAGCCATAATAAATAAGAGCAATTGTTTTAGGTGGAAACGCATTACAATGGCGCAGGAAGCGCCTGTTACAGCATCATTGGATTTGATTGACAGCAACGGGAGCCAATAGCTGCGCTGCTATCAATCTATCCAATGAAGAGCCAGAAACAGTGGAGAGAGCGACGCAGGATCACGCCCACTGAAATTCGGGGCTCAGGTAAGTAAAACGGGGGGCTGGGGGGCCGGATAGTGCAAGGTGTTTTTTCACCTTAATGCATAGGATGCATTAAGGTGAAAAAATACAAAGGTTTACAATCCCTTTAAACAAGGCTTTTAATTTGAATAATTTTTTGCCAGGCTTCTCCTCTGGGGGCTACGAAAAGGATTTGTAAATTACCTATTCCCCCTTCCCATACAGATCCTCCACTTAATTTGGCTATCTCTGTTCTTAATTAGAGTTGAGCGGACACCTTGATGTTCGGACCCGAACCCAAACTTTAAAAAAAAAGTTTGGGTTCGGGAACCCGAACCCGAACCCCATTGAAGTCAATGGGACACGGACTTTTAGTAAAAAAAAAATGCGCGGAGGTCTCCCCAAATTCAATAACCAGACCCTTTAGGTCTGGTATGGATATTAAGGGGAACCCCACCATCAATTTAAAAAAAAATGACGTAGGGTTCCCCCTAAATATCCATACCCAGACCCTTCAGGTCTGGTGTGGATTTTAAGGGGAACTCCACCCCAAATGTAAAAAAAAATGGCGTGGAGTTCCCCCTAAAATCCACACCAGACCCCTTATCCGAGCACGTTGACCTGGCCGGCCACAGAAAAGAGGGGGGACAGAGTGCGCCCCCCCACTCTCCTGAACCGCACCAGGCCACATGCCCTCAACATTGGGAGGGTGCTTTGGGGTGCCCCCCAGAGCACCTTGTCCCCATGTTGATGGGGACAAGGGTCTCATCCCTACAACCCTTGCCCGGTAATTGTGGGGGTATGCGGGCAGGGGGCTTATCAGAATCTGGAAGACCCCTTTAACAAAGGGGACCCCCAGATCCTGCCCCCCCCTGTGTGAAATGGTAATGGGGTACACTGTACCCCTACCATTTCACGAAGGAAGTGTAAATAGTAGTTTTCAGAAAAAAAAACACACACACCGTAGAACAAATTACTTTAATAATTAAACCAAATAAAAATCCAGCGGTGAAAATAGACGATCGATGCTGCTCGCTACTCCATCGTTGTCTCTATCCAGCGTCAGGTGATCTCTCCAGCGACGGGTGATGTCTCCAGCGATTGGTCCAGCGATGAGAACATCCATCCATTCAGAGCACAGCTCAGCGAATGACGCGTAGATGCTTTGACGTTTCTTTTATAGGGGAGGCGGGCCACGCGCCGCGTGACCCCGTCCCGCTCTGACGCAAGGGCTGTCCCAGTGACATAGCAGAGTGTGCGTCAGAGGGGGATGGGGTCACGTGACACGTGGCCCGCCTCCCCTATAAAAGAAACGTCAAAGCATCGGCGCGTCATTCGCTGAGCTGTGCTCTGAATGGATGGATGTTCTCATCGCTGGACCAATCGCTGGAGACATCACCCGACGCTGGATAGAGACAACGATGGAGTAGCGAGCAGCATCGATCGTCTATTTTCACCGCTGGATTTTTATTTGGTTTAATTAATAAAGTAATTTGTTCTACGGTGTGTGTGTTTTTTTTCTAAAAACTACTATTTACACTTCCTTCGTGAAATGGTAGGGGTAAGTGTACCCCATTACCATTTCACACAGGGGGGCCAGGATCTGGGGGTCCCCTTTGTTAAAGGGGTCTTCCAGATTCTGATAAGCCCCCTGCCCGCATACCCCCACAACCACCGGGCAAGGGTTGTGGGGATGAGACCCTTGTCCCCATCAACATGGGGACAAGGTGCTTTGGGGGGCACCCCAAAGCACCCTCCCAATGTTGAGGGCATGTGGCCTGGTGCGGTTCAGGAGAGTGGGGGTGCACTCTGTCCCCCCCTCTTTTCTGCGGCCGGCCAGGTCAACGTGCTTGGACAAGGGGTCTGGTGTGGATTTTAAGGGGAACTCCACGCCATTTTTTTTTTAAATTTGGGGAGGAGTTCCCCTTAAAATCCACACCAGACCTGAAGGGTCTGGTTATGGATATTTAGGGGGAACCCTACGTCATTTTTTTTTTAACCTAAAGGGTCTGGTTATTGAATTTGGGGGGACCTCCGCGCATTTTTTTTCCCGAACTCCGAACCCGGACCCAAACTTTTAGCAATTATTCGGGTTCGGGAAAAACCCAAAGTCCGTACTGAACCCGAACTTTACAGTTCGGGTTTGCTCAACTCTATTCTTAATATGATCATTAGAGGGTTTTTACATTGCTGAACCTTTCCCACTTCCCTCTGTTTGTACTCCTATGATATGCCATAATTGTTTCATCTATTGTGATTACACATTTCTTAAAATTTCAAATCTGATTCAATTACCTATTTCTCTGTTTGGGTTTTCTCTGTTATTTACAGTGCCATAAATTACTCCAGATGTACAGGCGGTGGCTCAACTCTCTGCACTTCTGCTCTACTGCATATGATTGTCATTGACTATTTTATGGATGCGACTCTCAAGCAGCTGTTCCCCCAGCCTCTGATAACACAGAGGTTCCCAGCACACAGGGGCCCTCTGGTGCTTGCTTGCATCTTTGGACCAATATTGTTGGGCTATAGTGTCCCTGCGCTCTCACTGGACAGTGCTTTCGATGTTTCGCACATGCGCACATGGTCGGTTTCTTCTGACAGACACAGCCCGTCCATCTGCTGTGTCGGTGGCCTTGTCGAAGTCTGACGTCATCGCGCCACATGATGCGTTGACGCCGGACGCCGAGAATATCCCTCAGGCACATGTCACACACAGGTAAACGGCGGATCTGTCATACTGATGGACCAGATTGATCACCTGATACCACTAAGGACACCTGAAAATGAGAAGCATTAACAGGACTTTGGATGAGGCAGGAGCTCAATCCTGCCTATATCCCTATAGAGTAAAAACAAGAGCTAGCAGGATGGGACTTTGAATGAGCCACGCAGTCAATAAATTACTTAATAATTATTTAATAATGGGTAATTAATGCAAACCAAATAGAAATACAGAAGCTTAATTAATATCATAGTATAAATCTGTATCCATACATAAAAAGCATGAATAATACATATCCATAGGGAAGGGTCGTGGGTAAACACCTCTTGGCTTCCCATAATAGGAATAAATACGAAAATACATAAGCAGTTCATATATTCATTGGTACACAGTACATGATTATAAAGAGTTAAAAACAGATGATCGATTTAAACATAACGAATACAGAAGCTTGACGTGTTTCATGGAGTTAATATCCATTCTTCAGGAGCAAACATGTGTATATCTGAAATAAAAAGGAAAATACGAAATTTGAAATGTCCCATTGGAACAGACCAAGAGGTAAAGGGGAACAACAAAAACTGTATCCCCTAACAATATACTCACAAATTTCTGTGTGTAAAAGGTGCCAGGCAACAGGCTGGTAACCCCTTAGGCAAAGGGGGCATCTTTTCCGGGAGCTGTGGTTGTGAGAACCGCATACACTGCCCATGCAGGACGACATCATAGGGCACACAATCCCCAACAGGATATTCTCCAGAGTATGGCAAAGGTGTATGTGTGGTTGTCTTGAGGGGCAAAAATTTAAAACGAACAACAGATTGCAAAAGATAGTAGGACAAACGCCAAAAAAATCTTCAAATATATTGATAGTAAAAAAGGTCAGGTCTGAGCATGTAGGCCCTTGACAAAATAATCTAGAGTGGGTGACTGGGGACAAAGAGAAGGCTAATTTATTAAATATTTTCTTCAGCTCTGTGTATTCATGTCCATAATGGGGGTGGTATTGACACAGCCCCAAATAATCCACAATGGCTCAATAGTGATATGGTCCAGAAATATTTAGATAGAATAAAGGTGGATAAAGTACCTGGACCTGATGGCATCCACCCACGGATCCTAAAAGAATTGATCTCTGTATTTTCAAAGCCATTGTATCAAATTTTTAGTGATTCATTAATGACGGGAATAGTACCACTGGATTGGTGCAGTGTGAATGTGGTGCCTATATTTAAAAAGGGCCTTCCCCTGGATCAACTGTGGGTATGGACATGGGTATATGGTATTGTACAATATTTTTTTCTTTTTTTTATGGTTGAACTAGATGCACTTGTGTCTTTTTTCAACCTGACCAACTATGTAACTATGTAACATCTGTACCATATATAGAACCTCAAATAAACAATATCCTCTTATATCGGAATTATTTGTCCCTCCTAGGGGTAATAATCATAAATTCAAAAATCTAGGGACGATGCCTAAAGAATGTTAGGAGTTTATTAGGTTGATTTACTTTACATGGAGATATATTTGGTGGGGAGGGGGTTTTGCTCAGTCTGTTTGAATTCCTATACTCTGTAGATCCGGGATAGGAGTTCACTTCAGCGCTGGACAGTCCTTTGGGTCCAGAAAATGTAGGAGCAATAGGGATACTTTTTCATGAGTGCCTTTGAATAGGGTGGATTTTTTCAGTGATAGCACAATTCTGTGCTATCTGATATAACCTCCTCAAATACTCTCTCTAATCACTGTAGTGCAGATCGCGGCAAACAGACTGAGAGGAATTATTTTAATGCACCCCTCCCTATAAGTGAAAACACAAATAATTAACAAATCAACCTAGTAAATTCCTAACAATCTTTAGGCATCGTCCCTAGATTTTTTGGTGTGTGGGCATGCACACCTTGTTTGAATTGACCATGTATAGAACCTGCTGCAGCAAAGCTGACATTTAAAAAGAAAAAAATGGCATTTAAATAAATTTTCCCTGCAAACTTTCTTATTTTAGTAAACAACTGCTTAAACCACAATTTAGTGGACTCAGAACAAAATTAGAGATTTTTTGGGTTAAATTCTGGTGTCTCTTTGGCAGACTTTGGGTGGAAATAACACATTTTTGCACCACAGTGAGCAAGCCTTATGTGAATAAGTCAAATTATAGTACACTCAGGCCAAGATTAACATATTTTTTTAGATAAAGTCTGGTGTCTCTTTCAGAGAATTTAGATAGTAACAGGTGTGGAAAAATTGGTGTTTGAGTGTTGGTGGTGCCTTTATATTGTAGCAGAAAAATTGGTCTTTGGGTGTTGGTGGTGCCTTCACCCTATAACCTTCTAGAGGCACCCTTGATGAAAGCAAGAATTGACCTTGCTGTAAAAAATATAAATTTGATGCTCCTCTGGCAGCTGCGGTGGACTGCGCACTAGTGTCAGCTTGGGCCATAGAGGATAAGGAGGATAAGGATGGTTTATTAAGCAAGCCCACCACCTCCTTTGCATGCTGTGGCTGGATTGCACGGACAACATTACTAAAAATAGTCACATGTGCCCTGCCTGAGGACGGACCACATCCACCTTTGCTTATGGACACAGATGCTGCTGGCTCCTTCATAGTAGCATGGAAACGTCTGTCTCTCCTTGTTGACATAACATTGTTAGTCTTCTAAGAAAAATCACTGGACTGTGGGTCCTTTTTTTATGTCACCATACATTTTTCTTTGAAATATTGGTACAAATAACTCTTAAACAATAGGAGAAACAACAATAGCTTTGGTTTTGGGGCAAGGGCAATGTAGCCTGAAGTTAGAGGTCACAATAAAATAAACAATGTGTGAAAAGAAGATGATGAAAACTATAACATGTCAAACTGAGTTTGTATACATTATCAAGAATAAAAATTAAAGCATATAGAATCTGTTTCTTTTTTTAATCAAATTATAAAAAATAAAGTTTTACCTTAACCACTAGAGTACCGGGCCATCGTCAAATGACGGCTCCACGGTGATTCTGAATTTTCAACAGGACGTCAATTGACGTCCTGTATTCCTGCGGCCACTAGGGGGCGCGCGCGTCCCCGAGATGCCGATGCGCGTGCCTGGCGGTCGCGATGTCCGCCAGGTACCCGCGATCCGTAACGACAGAGCAGGGACGTAGAGCTCTGTGTGTAAACACAGAGCTCCAAGTCCTGTCAGGGGAGAGAGGAGACCGATCTGTGTCCCTTGTACATAGGGACATAGATCGGTCACCTCCCCCAGTCACCCCCCTTCCCCCACAGTTAGAACACAATACAGGTATACATATTAACCCCTCCTTCACCCCCTAGTGTTAACCCCTTGAATGCCAGTCACATTTATACAGTAATTAGTGCATATTTATCGCATTAATCGCTGTATAAATGTGAATGGCGCCAAAAACGTGTCAAAAGTGTCCGATGTGTTCGCCGCAATGTCACGGTGACAGTAAAAAAAAAAAAAAAAAATCGCTGCATCGCTGCCAATACTAGTAAAAAAAAATAATAAAATAAAAATGCCATAAATCTATCAGCTATTTTGTAAACGCTATAACTTTTGTGCAAACCAATCAATATATGATCATTGCGATTTTTTTTTACCAAAAATATGTAGAAGAATACGTATCGGCCTAAACTGAGGAAAAAAATTTTTTTTTTTAAAAAAATTGTGATATTTATTAAATAAAAAAGTAAAAAATAGTGTTTTTTTTTTTTTTAATTGTCACTCTTCTTTTGTTTATAGCGCAAAAAATAAAAACTGCAGAGGTGATCAAATACCACCAAAAGAAAGCTCTATTTGTGGGAACAAAATGATAAAAAAATTGTTTGGGTACAGTGTAGCACGACCGCGCAATTGTCATTCAAAGTGCGACAGTGCTGAAAGCTGAAAATTGGCTTGGGCAGGAAGGGGCGTAAGTGCCCGGTATGGAAGTGGTTAAAAGGGTATAGCACATGCTGGCTGTCGTAAAAATGGTGTGAGTGACAGTATCACGTTTATTGTGCTAGTATTTAAATTAGCTAGTGGTTATAATCTTATGTTAAATTATATTATGTTACTTTAAACAAAAAGCTAATCACAGAATATACATTTATATATGAGAGCTGTTTTAACCACTTATCGCCTGTAGGACATCCTATGACGTCCTGGACTTTCAGTGGTTATACCGGGATGATGCTTGCATCTGCAGACATCATCCTGTTATCAAAATGACAGATTCCCTGTAAAGTAGAAGTGATTCAAGTAAAACAGCCACTTGATCAATTCTACAGGCGGCAGAAGAGGTGCCGCCGCCTTTCCTGATCCAATCAGGGAGCCCGGGACCGCTCCGACTAGCAGCATATGCTGCACTGAACTGCGAAAGAGAGAGAGGAACTGACATTACTGGCTTGAACAGGCATCTGATCAGACGGATCTCAGCTTGATTAGATGCTTTGGAGAGAGATCTGAGGTTCATAAAAGAACCTGTCATGGCCCATGCTATCACAAATTATGTTGTTCTTCATTAGTGATAACAATAAAGTTGATAAAAAAAAAATGAAAGGGAAAGTGTAAATAAATTGTGATCGTTCGTATTGCTGTGAACATGAGAGTGAGGCCCCATACACACGAGAGGATTTATCCGCAGATACGGTCCAGCGGACCGTATCCGTGGATAAATCCTCTCGAGGATTTCAGAAGATTTCTATGCGATGGCGTGTACACACCATCGCATTGAAATCCGCGCTGAAATCCTCTGCCGATGACGTGTCGCGCCGTCGCCGCTATTATGACGCGGCGATGGGCGCGACGCTGTCATATAAGGAATTCCACGCATGCGTCAAATCATTACGACGCGTGCGGGGAATCCCTTTGGGCGGATGGATCCGGTAAGTCTGTACAGACGAGCGGATCCATCCGTTGGAATGGATTCCAGCAGATGGATTTGTTGAGCATGTCAGCAAATATCCATCTGCTGGAAATCCATCCCAGGGGAGATTTATCTGCGGATAAATATCCGACGGAGTGTACACACCATAGGATCTATCCGCAGAAACCCATTTGATGGGATTTATCTGCGGATAGATTCTATGGTGTGTATGGGGCCTTGAGAGCAAAATTCTAGCACCAGACCTCCTCTGTAACTAAACCGGTAACCTGTAAAGTCTTTTAAAGTATCGCATATGGAGATTTTTAGGTACCGCAATTTGGCTTCATTCGGCGGGCATATTCAATTTTAAATCACGATAAGTTGGGTATCTATTTATTTGGTGTAACATCATCTTTTATTCTTTTATATCATATCACTGAAGTGTATTTTTTTATTTGTATTATTATTCTGCGCACATACCACGTGACATACAATTCCAGCACCCACCATAATATTCTTCAGAGCCTCTGCTTAAAAAAAAAAAGAAAATGTATATACTGTATATATACCTGGGTGGCGAGCCGTTAACCACTTCAGTACCGCAAACTTTCACCCCCTTCCTGCCCAGGCCGATTTTCAGCTTTCAGCGCTGTCTCACTTTGAATGACATTATTTTGACATTATTTTCACACAATAACTTTATTTTGGTGGCATTTAATCACCACTAGGTTTTTAATTAAAATGTTTTTTTCCAAAAATGGAACTTCAGCTTTTAGGAAACCTCCCCCCTCCGGTTTCACATTTGGCATATTTCAGGGGGGAGGGGGGAGCAGATACCTGTTTAATACAGGTATTTGCTCCCACTTCCGGGCATAGATAGCCGCATTATCTGCGGGTATCTACACCACTTCCCATCCCCTGCTGTCTTTTGGGAGACACACAGGTCTCGGATCACGCAGCACGACTCGCACATGTGCAGTAGGGAACCAGGAAGTGAAGCCGCAAGGCTTCACCTCCTGATTCCCTTACCAAAGATGGCGGCGGCAGCATCCGAGAGCTGAGGGAGAGATCGGCTTCAGGTGTCAACATCGCGGGTGCCCTGGACAGGAAAGTGTCATTATTTTAAAGGTCAGCAGCTGCAGTATTTGTAGCTGATGACTTTAACCACCTAAGACCCAGACCATTATGCAGGTTACGGTCCTTGTTCCTTTTTGCGATTTGGCACTGCGTCGCTTTAACTGACAATTGTGCGGTCGTGCGACGTGGCTCCCAAACAAAATTGGTGTCCTTTTTCCACACAAATAGAGCTTTCTTTTGGTGGTATTTGATCACCTCTGCGTTTTTTTTTTTTTTGCGCTATAAACAAAAATAGAGTGACAATTTTGAAAAAAAATCTATATTTTTTACTTTTTGCTATAATAAATATCCCCCAAAAATATATAAAAAATCTTTTTCTTCCTCAGTTTAGGCCGATACATATTCTTCTACCTATTTTTGGTTAAAAAAAATGCAATAAGCATTTATCGATTGGTTTGCGAAAAATTAATAGCGTTTACAAAATAGGGGATAGTTTTATTGCATTTTTATTAATATTTTTTTTTTTACTACTAATGGCGGCGATCAGCGATTGTTTTCGTGACTGCGACATTATGGCGGACACATCCGACAATTTTGACACATTTTTGGGACCACCGGCGGCAATCGGGTCCGCGGGTTCCACGGTCACGGAGCTTCGGACCAGGTCGCGAGAGCGCCGCCGGCAGCGCGTCCGCGACCCCACGGCTGGGCTTAAAGAAACACGTACAGGTACGTGATTGTGCCCAGACGTGCCATTCTGCCGACGTATATCGGCGTGAATGGGTCCTTAAGTGGTTAAAATAAAAATAAATTTGGCCGACCTCCGCTTTAAGAAAATCTTTGTTCATAAATTTAAGTCAAACTCTATTAATTTTATCCCAGTATAAATACAGTTGTTCTGTGAAGCTCTTCAAGGTTTTTTAGAGTACCTTAGTGTACAAACAGATTCATGAAGGACAAGGAACACACCAGACAGGTCAGGGATAAGTTTAAAGCAGGGTTAGGTTATAAAAAAAATATCCCAAGCTTTGAACGTCATCCGAAAATGGAAAGAGTATGGCACAACTGAAAACCTATGTGGGGGCCACAGCAAACATGTGGAAGAAGCAGGGCCGGCGCTACCACTAGGCGAATTAGGCAGCCGCCTGGGAGCGCACTGCCGCCTAGAGCGCCCGGCCGCTGGTTTCCCTACTCCCTGTCTCCGTGTTATGTAAGTGTTGGGTCACGGGTGCCGTGCTGTATAATGCAGGGGATGCTGCCCGGCGCCTCTGCAGTATGTTACATGTACTCAGGCAGGCAACCGTAGTATCATTAGAGGCGCAGCGCCGCGCTGGAGGATATGTCCTGAGTCTTCCGACGGAACAAAAGCGACTCTATGATTAGATCAGTGACCTGACTGTGTCTCTGGTCTCTTCCAGTACTGCCAGCGCTGCCCATACATGATTCAGGGACTGAGAGTTGTGACTCGTATACCGAGTCTAGTAATGTGACCCCTGAGCCCTGTGACCGTCATTTGTAGAGGCCAGCTCTCCCTCCCGGTATTCTGTCGCCTGTCCTGTGTGTACAGTGGCAGCGTCGCTCACATGCAGGACATGCTAGTATAGCCAAATGGAGAAGTTGGTGATTGGTGACAGCTGGAGGCATCGAGGCAGGATTTGTGCTGGACAGAGTCATCGGATGCAGACAGCAGAGCAGAGCCCCAGTGAGTGACTAAACTTGAAGTACACTGTATTACTGTATAAGACAGTGTATAGACTCAGACTCCTGACATGTGTGATGTCATTATTGTAACAAGCACATTGCCTGAATGTAAGGGTCCCTCTCCTCCTCCTCTCCCCTCTCATCCTCCCCCTCTCGTCACCCCTTCTCCCCCTCTCCTCTCCCCCCTCTCCACTGCCCCCTCTCCTCTCTCTCCCTCCTCTCTCTCTCTCTCCCCCTCTCCCCACCTCACCTCTCCCCCTCTCCTCTCCCCCTCTCCTCTCCCCCCTCTCCTCTCTCCCCCTTCTCTCCCCCTTCTCCTCTCCTCTCCCACCTCTCCTCTCCTCTCATCCTCCCCCTCTCCTCACTCCCCCCTGCCACCTCTCCTCTCCCCCCTCTCCTCTCTCTCCTCCCCCTCCTCTCTCTCTCTCCTCTCCCCCTCTCCCCACCTCACCTCTCCTCTCTCCTATCCCCCCTCTCCTCTCTTATCTCCCCCCTCTCCTCTCTTCTCTCCCCCTTCTCTCTTCTCTCCCCCTTCTCCTCTCCTCTCCCCCCTCTCCTCTCCTCCCCCCTCCTCTCTCCTCCCCCCTCCTCTCATACTCCCCCTCTCCCCCTTCTCCCCCTCTTGTCTCCCCTTCTCCCCCTCTCCTCACTCCCCCCTGCCACCTCTCATCTGCCCCCTCTCCTCTCCCCCCTCTCCTCTGCCCCCTCCCCTCCTCTCTCTCCCTCTCCTCTCCCCCTCTCCTCTCTTCTCTCCCCTCTCTCATCCTTCCCCTCTTGTCTCCCCTTCTCCCCCTCTCCTCACTCCCCCCTGCCACCTCTCGTCTGCCCCCTCTCCTCTCCCCCCTCTCCTCCCCCTCCCCTCTCTCTCTCTCTCTCTCCCCTCCCCCCTCCCCCTCTTCTATCTTCTCTCCCCCCTCTCCTCTCCCCCCTCTCCTCTCTTCTCCCCTCCTCTCCTCCCCTATCCTCCCAACTCTCCTCCCTCTCCTCTCCCCTCCTCCTCCTTCCCCACCCCTCCTCTTCTCCTCCTCCTCCTCTCCCCCTCTCCTCTCCTCCTTCTCCCCCTCCTCCTTCTCCCCCCTGCCCCCTCTCCTCTCCCCTCCCCTCCCCTCTCCTATCTCCCCTCTCCTATTCCCCCTCTCCTCTCTTCTCTTCCCCCTCTCCCCCTTCCCCTCTCCCCCTTCTCCCCCTCTCGTCTCCCCTTCTCCCCCCTCTCCTCTCCCCCCTCTCCTCACCCCTCCCCCTCTCCTCTCCCCCTCTCCTCACCTCTCTCCCCTCCCCCCCCCCCCCTCTCCTCTCTTCTCTTCTCTCCTCCCTCTCCTCTCCCCTCTCCCCTCTCCTCTCCCCCTCTCCTCTCCCCCTCTCCTCTCCCCCCTCTCCTCTCCCCCTCTCCTCTCCTCCCCCCCCCTCTCCTCTCCCCCCTCTCCTCTCCCCCTCTCCTCTCCTCTGCCCCCTCTCCTCTCTTCCCCCTCTCCTCTCCTCTGCCCCCTCTCCTCTCTTCCCCCTCCCCTCCTCTCTCCCCCCTCCTCTCCTCCCCCCTCTCCTCTCCCCCCTCCCCTGCTCTCCCCTCCTCCTCCTTTCCCACCCCTCCTCTTCTCCTCCTCCCCGTCTCCTCTCCTCCTTCTCCCCCCTCTCCTCCTCCCCCTCCTGGGGTTGGGGGTTGAGCCAGGGGGCGGCAAAATGAGGTTTCGCCTAGGGTGTCTAAAATCCTTGCACCAGCCCTGGGAAGAAGGTGCCCTGGTCAAAGAAGACCAAAATGTAACATGTTAAACCTAAAAGCAAAACTGTGTGGCGTAAAACTAACACCGCACATCACCCTGAACACACCATTCCCACTGTGAAACATGGTGTTGGCAGCATCATGTTGTGGGGAAGCTTTTCTTCAGCAGGGACAGGGAATATAGTCAGAGTTGATGGAAGATAGATGAGCCAAATACAGGACAATCTTATGCCGCATACACACGGTTGGATTTTACGATGGTACTGTAATTCCGGCGGACTTAGATAGAGAACATGTTCTCTATTTTTCAGTATGCTTGTCTGACGCACTTAAAACCATGCATGCTCAGAATAGTACGAGACGGAAGCGCTCTGTCTGGTAAAACTAGCGTTCGTAATGGAGATTAGGGATGAGCCAAACACCCCCCAGTTCGGTTTGCACCAGAACATGTGAACAAGCAAAAAATTTGTGCAAACACCGTTAAAGTCTATGGGAAACGAACATGAAAAATCAAAAGTGCTAATTTTAAAGGTTAATATGCAAGTTATTGTCATAAAAAGTGTTTGGGGACCTGGGTCCGGCCCCAGGGGTGTTGTATCGATGCAACAAAAAGTTCGAGAGCAGTGATTTTAACCACTTCAGGCCCATAGTCATATGATGTCCACAGATGGGATCTCCCATCCCGGGTGGACGTCATATGACGTATTGGGCTTCCCGGTCGTCTAGGGGGCGCCCGTGGCAATGCTCGGGGACCCGGTGCTTGTGCCCGGCGGCCGTGATGTTAACATATTAACCCCTTCAGCGCCCCCTAGTGTTAACCCCTTCCCTGCCAGTCACATTTACACAGTAATCAGTGCAGTTTTATAGCACTAATCGCTGTATGAATGTGAATGGTTCCAAAAATGTGTGAAAAAGTGTCCAATATGTCCGTCGCAATGTCACGGTCACAATAAAAATCGCAGATCGCTGCCATTACCAGTGGAAAAAAAATGCAATAAATCTATCCCCTATTTTGTAGGCGCTATAACTTTTGCGCAAACCAATCAATATACGCTTATTGCATAGAAGAATACGTATCAGCCTAAACTGGAAAAAATTTGATTATTTTTGTTTATAGCGCAAAAAATAAAAACCACAGAGGTGATCAAATACCACCAAAAGAAATCTCTATTTGTGGGAAAAAAATTATGTACATTTTGTTTGGAAGCAACGTCGCAATAGTCAGTTAAAGCGACGCAATGCCGAATCGCAAAAAGTGCTCTGGTAAGGAAGGGGGTAAATTCTTCCAGGACTGAAGTGGTTAACCATTTGTCCTCTGAAAGATTTACCCCTTTTGTGACAAGGCAATTTTTGTGGTACAGTACTGCGTCACTTTAACTGACAATTGCATGGTCGTTCAACGCCGTACCCAAAATGTGTGTCCTTTTTTTTCACCAATAGAGCTTTCTTTTTGTGGCATTTGATCACCTGTGCGTTTTTTTTTGCACTATAAACGTTAAAAGACCAACAATTTTGAATAACATATTTGTTTTACTTTCTGCTATAAAACACATCCAATAAATAAATGTAAGAAATCTAATTAGGCCAATGTGTATTCATATACAAATTTTTAGTTAAAAAAATTCCAATAATATATATATATATATATATATATATATATATATATATATATATATATATATATATATATTCAGTATATTGATTGGTTTGTGCAAAAGTTATAGCATCTATAAACTATGGGATTTTTTTTACTGGTAATGGAGGCGATCAGTGACTTATAGTGGGACTGCAACATTGCGGCAGACAGTTGGACACTAACTGACACTTATGACACTTTTTGGGGACCTGTGACACAATGAATACAGTGATCGGTGCTAAAAAAATGCACTGTCACTGTACTAATGACAGGTTGCAGTTTGCATATTCCAGATGCATTTTGCGTTTTTCAATACATGTTTTTGATCTGTTAAAGTCTATGGAACCAAAAAACAGAAAAAAAGTCCCTGGCCCTTTCCATAAAATGCATAGATGTACACGTGACCCATAGGAAACAATGTTAAATGGACTGTAGTGTGTTTCTGCAAAACTGAAAATGCACTAAAAAAATGCATAGGTGTGAACCTGGCCTAAGAGAATAATGGTGAATGTTTTTTGCTGTGCCCCCCAAACCTTTAGGTTTGACATATATCAGCATTTTTCTGTCCAGCTCTCCTGTTGCCATCAGTCCAAATGTGGTTTGGGTTGCATGTGTCCATTGGATTTTCACTGCTTCTTTCAACTTATTCCCCCCAAATTAGTGAAAACTGATAAACAGACCCTTCAGAATAATAAATATTCTCAGTTCAGAATTTATCCTCTTTAACCACTTCCATACAGGGCACGTATACACCTTCCCGCCCAGACCAATTTTTAGCTTTCAGTGCTGTTGCACTTTGAATGACAATTGCGTGGTCATGCTACACTGTACCCAAACAACATTTTTATCATTTTGTACTTACAAATAGAGCTTTCTTTTGGTGGTATTTGAACACCTCTGGGATATTTATTTTCTGCAAAAAAAATAAAAAAATGGCACTGATAGGAGGCACTGATAGGCGGCATGGATGGGCACTGATAGGTGGCACGGATGGGCATAGATGAACTGTACTGTATATTTTAATAAGTATGTGTACACACCCTAGGGAAATATAGGCTTTAGCGCTAAACTATTATATTAATACCAAATGTCCAATAGTAGAAAAGTTTAAAGCAACACAGTGTCCTCAGTATAGGTACAATTGGTAAGTCTGTGTAGCATAATCAGCTGTAACAAAATCACCAACAGTGCTTGGGGGAATATTGGAAAATTGTAATTATAATTATAATAAATTCCGGAGAATCTTCCTCCCTTCACCACACCACGTGGGACACCGCTCCCTTAGATACATAGTTACATAGTAGGTGAGGTTGAAAAAAGACAAAAGTCCATCAAGTCCAACCTATGTGTGTGATTATGTGTCAGTATTACCTTGTATATCCCTGTATGTTGTGGTCGTTCAGGTGCTTATCTAATAGTTTTTTTAAACTATTGATGACCCCCCCCCCCCCCCCCTGCTGATACCACTGCCTGTGGAAGGGAATTCCACATTCTTGCGCTCTTACAGTAAAGAACCCTCTACATAGTTTAAGGTAAATCTCTTTTACTCTCATTTTAATAAGCGGCCTTGTGTCTTGCTAAACTCCCTGCATAAAAAGTTTTATCCCTATTGTGGAGTCACCATTATGGTATTTGTAAATTGAAATCCTATCCCCTATCAAGGGTCTCTTCTCCAGAGAAAAAAAGTTCACTCTTCCCCCTCCTTGTCGCCCCCTCAAACTTCCGGCAGAGCCGCTGATAAGGGACCCGGATAGGACCCGCAAGGCTACCAGCGGCGTGTGGTAGCCTTGTGGAGTGGTGTGCAGCTTCCCAACCCTCTCCCTCCCATCGGCTTTGACATGCTGGAGGGAGAGGGACATCTGTGTGTAACAGGGCAGGCAGCCAATAGCCCTGCTCTTCTGAGTGGGAAGGCGTAACTGCTAGGTTGCTCCGCCTCTCACCACCTCCTTAGCCAATCAGATTGTCCAGCCCACCACATTTGACCAGAAGAGGCTAGTGGCCAGAGCAGGGCAGGATGCAGAGGATCCGACATACCTGAAGATGAAGAAGGTATGAGATCAAACATGTTACAATGTTGGCTACAGAAATCTAATCAGCATTCTCCTGTCCTGTGTTTAGTGTAAATACAAACAGATAAGCAGTGTGAGAAGATGGAGGGCATCAGTGTGATCGCACAGCACAGGAGAAGGAGAACACACTGATCGAGGGATGGCTTCCCCTCCGTCTTCTCACACTGCTTCTTAACTGTTTTTATTTACACTGAAAGTGGTTGTAAATCCTTTACAACCACTTTAGCCTACAGGTAAGCCTTGATTAAAGGGGTTGTAAAGGTAAACACTTTTTCCCCTAAATAGCTTCCTTTACCTTAGTGCAGTCCTCCTTCACTCACTTCGAGTTTGCTTTTAAATGTCCTTATTTCTTCTGAGAAATACTTACTTCCTGTTCTTCTGTCTGTAACTCCACACAATAATGTAAGGCTTTCTTCCTGGTGTGGAGTGTCGTGCTCGCCCTCTCCCTTGGACTACAGGAGTCAGGACGCTCTCTACGTTGCAGATAGAGAAAGGAGCTGTGTGTTAGTGGGTGTCCTGACTCTCCTGTAGTCCAAGGGAGGGGGCGAGCACGACATTCCACACCAGGGAGAAAGCCTTGCATTGATGTGTGGAGTTACAGACAGAAGAACAGGAAGTGAGGATTTCTCAGAAGAAATAAGGACATTTAAAAGCAAAATCGAAGGATGAGGTAAGTGGAGGAGGACTGCACTAAGGTAAAGGAAGCTATTTTTTTTTTTACCTTTACAACCCCTTTAAGGCTTACCTGTAGGTGCTTGAAATATCTCCCAGACCTGCACGGTCTAGGAGATATTTGCAAATCGCTGTAGGGCAATTTCTCCTGCGCATGCGCCGGAGTTAGAAAGGGCACGCTGTGCCGTTTCTATCTCATGTCATGCCGTTAAAGGCGGCTCCCGGCCGCATGCACGGGAGTGACGTCCCCCGACTTCGGCCAGACTGGCCGGAGTTCGCAGGTCCGGAAGGAAGAGGTGTGAAGAATGGCCGCTCGCTACTCGCGAGGAAGACGGGGACATCGCGGGCTTCTACTGCAGGTACTGTAAGTGCCACATAATGGGCTACTATGCAATGCATAGTAGCCCATTATACTTTACCTTTACAGGGAAACAAAGAGGAAGTAACACCCATCAGGGTTTACTTCCTCTTGAACACAGGATGGGAGAATGCTGATTAGCTTTCTGCAAGAAGCTGGAACTTCAGCTGTTTCTATATAGCTATTTGTGCCAGAGTCCTGTGCCAGCCATCCATGACTTGTTTGACATTTTTCTTGTTATCTTTGAGGCATTAGCTGGTCAGGCTGGGAGCTTCACAGACCTGTTAACCATTTACTGTCCTCCTGTGCTTGAGAAATGACTGACTGCAAAGTTTTTTGTTTTTTTTGGCACTTTGTTATATCTTGTAAACTCTTGTTTACACAGTGCAGCAATCAATGTGTTTCCACACTGTTCACTGCTTGCCTAGGACACACTTGTACAATGTCTGCAGTCTCTGACCATCTCCTGTATCATGTCAGCAGTCTCTGACCATCTCCTGTAGTACAGTCCCTGACAAAAGTCTTGTCGCTTGTGTACAAATTGACCTGAAGTACCGCTAAAATATATTTCTAATCAAGATTTTGCTACAAGAAATGGGTCATTTTAATCCCAACAGTTTTTGTAATAGTGTTTCAGTGCAAAACGAAACTGACAAAAGGTATTCTAATGCCGCGTACAGACGGTCGTTTTTTGTGATGAAAAAAAAAGACGTTTTTGAAAACGTCATTTAAAATGACCGTGTGTGGGGAAAACATCATTTTATGTCTTCTGAAAAACGACAAAAAAAAATTCGAACATGCTCGAATTTTTTGTGTCGTTTTTCAAAACATTGTTTTTTGTGTCAATTAAAATTATAGTGTGTGGGCAAAACGACGTTGAAAACAACGTTTTTAAACCCGCACATGGTCAGAAGCAAGTTATGAAGCGAGCTTCAATGGAACAGAGTGCCGTCGTACGTGCTGAACGTAACCACGCTTTGCTAGAGCATTTTGAAAAACGATGGTGTGTAGGCAACGTCATTTTTGAAAATGAAGTTTCAAAAACGTCGCTTTTTTTCATCACATAAAACGTTGTTTTGTTTCATCACAAAAAACGACCGTCTGTACGCGGCATTATATTCACAGCTTGGTAAAGCCCATTTTTGCCAAGACATAAGTGTTGTCGCCTTGCTATATGAGCTTCGCCTGTGACTAATAATGGATCAATTAGGTCTCAGGTGTGTGTATAAAAAGAAAACCAGTACACTAGACCTTCTCAACTGCAACTAGACCTCTGCAAATATGCCTAAGATTCACCCGGAGACTAAAGTGTTGATTATCAAGAGGCTGACGACCAGATCCACTGCTGATGTGGCAGGCACGTTCAATGTGTCTCAGCGTCAAGTTGAAGAGACTGGAGACATTTTGGATAAGGCCAGGTCAGGCCGACCCCGCAAGACAACTGCTCGAGAGGACCGTTTATTGGCTCGAAAATCCAAGGCCAGCCAATTTTCCACTGCAGCAGAGCTCCACGAGACCTGGTCACCTGAAGTCCCTGTGTCAACCAGAACAGTTTGTCGGATTCTGTCTCGAAATAGCCTTCATGGTCGAATCAGTGCCCATAAGCCAGCACTAAACAAAAGACGATTGAAAAACCGTGTGGCATTTGCCAAGGGCCACAGCCTGCTAAAAGGATGGACTCTAGAAAAGTGGTAGAAGGTAGATTTTTCAGATATATGTTCTGTTGAATTACACCACAGTCCCCGCAAATATTGCAAGAGACCTACTGGAACCCGCATGGAGCCGAGATTTACCCAGAAAACAGTGAAGTTTGGTGGAGGCAAAATCATGGTCTGGGGTTACATCCAGTATGGGGGTGGGCAAGAGATCTGCAGGGTGGAAGGCAACATCAATAGTCTAAAATACCAAGAAATCTTAGCTACCTCTTATATTCCCAACCATAAAAAAGGCCAAATTTTGCAGCAGGATGGTGCTCCATCGCATACTTCCGTCTCCACATCAAAGTTCCTTAAGGCGAAGAAGATCAAGATGCTCCAGGATTGGCCAGCCCAGTCACCAGACATGAACATCATTGAGCATATGTGGTGTAGGATGAAAGAGGAAGCATGGAAGACGAAACCAAAGAATATTGATGAACTCCTGCCTGTCACACTGCCTCTCTCTCAGGTTGTTGTTAACTCTCGCTCCCTTCTCCCAGACAGTTTGCCAACATCCAGAAGCCCTGATAATTTACAGCCTCTTCCCTGGCCAATCAGAATTATTTATCCAGTTCACTGCTCCTCTCCCAGTCTTCTAATCTACAGACCCTTTACCTTAATGCAGGTGTGTGTTCCTTACAAAATCCCTGTAGGTGACTGGAATCCCCCACCCTGCACATCCGCAAACGATGTCTCTTTACTAATTAATGGAGATCACTCCCTCTCCCTGCCAGACAGCTCATTTGCTTTTATTATACTGTGGCTATTCCTTACCAGCTGACAGTATTCCCCATGCCCAGGGCTGCCCTCAGACAGTACACCTGTAAGGGGCCCAGATGGCAACACCCTTTAAAAAAAAAAAAAAACATTTTGTATGGGCCATATTCTGAGTAAAGTTACGATGGAGTATCTCAGGATACTCCATCGTATCTCTCTTTTTTGGCCCGTGTATCTATGCGACTGATTCTTAGAATCATTTTCGCATAGATACACTGAAGATCCGACATGTGTAAGTCACTTACACTGTCGGATCTTAAATGTAATTACTCCGCCGGCCGCTAGGTGGCGTTTACGTTCAGGTCTCATTTGTTTATGCAAATGAGCCTGATATGTCGATTCCCGAACGAATTTGCGTCGCGTAACCGTCGCTTACGTCGTTTGCGTAGGCGTAAGGTTACTCCTGCTATATGAAGGGTAACCTTACGCCAGTCCCACGTAGGCCATGTTAAGTATGGCGTCGGGTCCGGGTCGTGTTTTCCCGTCGGGTACGTCGTTTTACTAAGTCGTTCTTGATTACGACTTTACATCAATGACGCACACGTCGGCGTCATTGGCGTTTTACGCCGAGAACTGGAGCATGCGCACTGGGCTATTTTAAGCCCGGCGCATGCACAGTTCGTTAGAATCGGGGGCGCGCTTAATTTAAATAGAGGCCGCCCCCTTGGAGATACGCCGCGATACGCCGGGCCAAATACACTCCGCCGCCCCAAACTACGGAGCAAGTGTTTGGGGAATACAGCACTTGCTCCTGTAGGTTGGGGCGGCGGAGTGTAAATGGCTTACGCGCCGCCCGCCGGAAATCTACGAGAATATGGCCCTATATATTTTTTTTTCTTTATTAAAGGGCCCAGAATACCCCCACTTTTTTTTATAATTTTTTTTTTTTTTGCAAGGGGACCACAGGTCCCCAGGGCAACCCCCTCAATTTGCGGCGGCAGCACCCCCCACTTCTCAATTCGTATCACCCCCCGCTTCTCAATTTTGCTGCAGCACCCCCCCCAGGTTATTTGCTCCAGGGGGCCCATGCCTGAAGCTGTGTAAGGGGCCCCATAATTCCTGATGGCGGCCCTGGATGCGGTAGCTGCATTAGTTTTCTTTTTTAATCTTTTTCCCTGTGCTTTCACCTAGTGATCTGGTCAGTAACACACCTCCTGTATTAGAGTGCCCCCACTCTGGATGGAAGGACACAGCGCAGAGAAACATTGTCAGTCTGGGGAGAGAGGCATGTTAGATACTAGAAGATTTACACTATTGAAGGCAAACATTTTATAATCAGTTACAGCACATATGTAAACACATACGTAAACACTGATCACTTTAAGCACCCCTGTCAGTGTTAAATGTTTTTTTTCTCATCCCTGTAAACTGATATATCAGACCCCTCCTTCACATTATTACACCTAAATAGTGGAAATATTAATATGTAGTTATTTCCCTAGTGATTTCATTATTAACTTTCCATACTATCATTAATATACTCAGCTGACTGCTCAGGCTAATTTGTAGACTAACCACCAATGCCAAATTTTCACAACTTTTTTAGGACACTGTCAATTCCTCTTGTCCTAAATTAAGATGAATTGCTTTAATCCATTAGTCTGTCATTGGTAAATAGTTTAATATCCGCGATATCTGCCAGCGATCGCTCCTGAGAGAGACAGAAGGGAGATCTGTCAATGTAAACAGACATCCCTATTCTGACAGGGGAGTTAGAGAGAGATCTGCTGTTCCTAGTGATCAGGAACATCGATCTCTCTCTACTCCCAGTCACTACACCTCCCCCCCACAGTTAGAAACACCTCCCTGTGGAACACTTAACCCCTTGATCGCCCTCTAGTGTTAACCTCTTCCCTGCCAGTGACATTTATACAAAAATCAGTGGATATTTTTAGCTCTGATCACTGTATAAATGTCAGTGGTCCCAAAAAAGTGTCAAGTTTCCAATCTGTCCACTGCAATGTGGCAGTCCTGCTAAAGATCGCTGATCACTGCCATTACTAGAAAAAAATAAAAATGTCATAAATATATTCCCTATTTTGTAGACACCAATCAAATACCACCAAAAGAGACCTCCATTTGTGGGAAAAAAAAGACGTCAATTATGTTTGGGTCCAACATCTCACATCAATTGTCAAAGCAATGCAGTGCAGTATCGCAAAAAATGGCCTGGTCAGGAAGCGGGTAAATCCTTACGTGGCTGAAGTGGTTAAACCACCGAATCAGCTCACCATCATCAGTGCCCAACAATGCAGCCTCACCAGTGCAGCCTGATCAGTGTTCATCAGTGCAGCCTCACCAGTGCAGCCTGATCAGCGCCCACCAGTGCAGCCTGATAAGTGTCCATCAGTGTAGCCTCACTAGTGCAGCCTGATCAGTGCCCATCAGTGCAGCCTCACCAGTGCCCATCAGTGTAGCCTCACTAGTGCAGCCTGATCAGTGCCCATCCATGCAGCCTCACCAGTGCAGAAAGTGCCCATCAGTGCAGCCTCACCAGTGCAGACAGTGCCCATCATCTGTGCAGCCTGATCAGTGCCACCTCACTCATGCAGACAGTGCCATCATCAGTACAGCCTGATCAGTACCCATGGCATGTGAGGGGTCAGCTGGGGGTGTGTCAGGGTCTGGGTATGTGTTACAGCTAGGTACTTTCCTTGCACGGCCTCTTCAGAAGTGGGGGGGAGATGAATCTCAGTAATGTCTTCTCTTCCACTCCGGAGACTCTGTTGGAGAATCTGACGAGTTGGAGAATATGACAGAACACCCGGTCCCAGCCCACAACCCTTTAGGTCAAGTGTGACGTGCTGGCTGCCTCTGAATCCCCTGGGAGGTGGGAGTTGTAGTTTGCTCCCACCGCCAGGAACTTCAGTGCAGCCAGACTACAACTCACAGAGTGTAGCGCAGCCCAGCCAGTCAGCGGCCGCCTTCTAGTACTGTTTAACCCAGGCAAAAGGGTTTCCAACTTTTCTTTAAACCAAACCCGAACACTTTAGCAGCAGCATTTTTTTTTGGGGGGGGGTACATCAAATGCAGCCACTGTGCCCCATCAAATGCAGCCACTGTGCCCCATCAAATGCAGCCACTGTGCCCCATCATATGTGTTATACCTGAAGGGTCACTCCTCCATTTTACAACCAAGGAGAAGCTTGTGACCTGTAGTGAGAGATGGCGGCGGTAGCGGATTTGATTGCGCAGTTGCACGCTGCGGCGGCCGCTCAAGGGGCGGATTGGGTACGGGAGCAAGTTTCAGCTGCTTTGGAGGCTCCGACCGCGGCACCCGCCGGGGGGGGGACGCGCCACACGCTAGGCGGTCGAAACCGCCGGAGCGGTACAGTCCGGGCCTTCCCCAGGCACAGACCGGCAAACACGGAGACCCGTCAGGGGCCCTCCGGCTCCATCCCCGCAGCGGTCAACAGCTGGGCCCTCGGGGGGGGGGCCGGGAGGAATCCGCGTCGCGGACGTTGCGCCGCAGCCCGCCTGGGCCCTCACCACCAGCTCGTCGGAGATGCCCGGACAGCGCGGTCGAGACTGCAGGAGACGGTTGTGGCAGTCGTGCGGCCCAGCGAGATGAGTCCAGCCAGCGGGCCAGGGGCCACTCTCCCGTGGCGGCCAGGGGCCCGACAGCGGTAGGAGGGAGTTCGGAGCGGAGTGTGGGGGCGACGAGGCGTGAGGGACGTGGACGGGGAGTGGAGGCCCGGGCCAGTGGGCGCTCACGGAGTCCATCTGCGGAGGTCGCAAGCGGGTCTGGTGTTCCGGCACAGAGGGGTCGAAGTACAGCGCAACACAGGCCGTCTACAGCCGCGTCACGACAGTCCGGGGTCCGGCCGAGAGACGTTTCACCAGCAGTGAGTAAGGACCGGTCTGAAGGGGAGCTGTCCGGGTCAGAGAGCGACGATGGTCCGGGACAACGAGCAGCGGTGGATTCCATTCTGGCGGCGCGTGGACCTAGTCCAAGGCAGCCCGGTAAGTCACATTCTACTTCTGTTTGTGGTTTATTGCAGGATTTGTTGCTGCAGAGTGGTGCGGGGGGGGGGCCCTGGGAAAGACGGGGCTCAGGAGACAATGGGGGGTGCCACGGGCGGGTCAGCGACAGGTGGTGAGGCTCAGGATCTATGGGCCTTGGTTAAGAGGTTCAAACCGGGGGCTGTCAGCACGCCCTCTCAGGCGGTGGTGTGGTCCCCGCTGGGGGGGGTCCGCTCAGACGATAGGTGTTCAGGCAGCAGTGTCGGTGGTGCAGGAGGGCATGAGTGCGGGGTCGGCGTCTACGAGTGGAGCGGCGTCTACAAGTGGTTCGGGGTCGGTGGCGCCTGTGAGTGCGCCGGAGGCGGTGAGTGATAAGAGGGATGCCGTCAGGTTGGGAGATGCCACGCAGCGTGAAATGTACATTTGCTTTGAGGCTACTTTGGGGGCTCATCTGAAGCCGGAGGTTAGGGAAAAGATTTGGAAGGGGGAGTATGTGGAGATTTTCACTTTGCTTCCCCTCGAAAAATTTAATCTAACCAGGTTGAAGCCGGAATTGAACAAAAAGGAGGACGAGGAAAGACGGTGGTATCGCCTGATCCCCCGTACGTTTACCAATTGGCTGCAGGCGTTTGCGATCTTGGCCTGCGTGGTGGGGGAGAAGGCTCCTGAACACTGTTCAGGTTTATTTATCTACGTATGGCGGTACGGCGTGGTTGCAGTATGATGAACAGTTCCGTCAACGGATGGCTTTCCGACCGACGCTGCGCTGGAACCAGAAGGACATTAACCTGTGGATGACATTGATGACAGCGGCGCGGGCCCCACAACAGTTTTTTCAGGGGGGGGGTCGGGGGTGCAACTGCCTCAGGACTACCGACCGAAAAAAGATGGGGCTATTGTTGGCAATTTAATGAAGGGACGTGCAAGTATGGCGCGAACTGCCGATTTAAGCACACTTGTTCAGGGTGCGGAGGCTCCCACGCGTTGGCAAAATGCTTCAAGCGGAACAAGGGCCGTCCCGGCGAGTCTTGGGGAAAGGGGGGTGACTCCGGTGCGGGTGGGAAGGATGCTCCCCTTCCTCAATAGATACCCTGACAGGCGCGCGGCAAAGTTACTGGAGGAGGGCTTTGCCAGCGGTTTTCGGATACCGTGTTCTCTTTCGGTTGTTCCCCCAGAAGCACAAAATTTGAGGTCGGCGGTGCTGCATTCTTCGGTGGTTTCGGAGAAACTTACCAAGGAAGTGCGTTTGGGGAGGATGGCGGGGCCATTTGCGATGGCCCCGGTTGATGACTTGGTCGTGTCCCCGCTGGGGGTGGTCCCCAAGAAGGAACCGGGCAAGTTTCGGTTGATACACCATTTGTCTTTCCCGAAGGGTGGCTCGGTCAACGATGCCATTGTGCCTGAGGATTGCACGGTGTCGTATACGTCGTTTGACGCAGCGGTCTCTTGGGTGCGCAGGTGCGGCCGGGGAGCTCTCATGGCGAAGGCTGATGTGGAATCGGCTTTTCGGTTATTGCCAGTTCATCCGGACAGCTTTCGGTTATTGGGATGCAGCTGGGATGGGGCATACTATGTGGATCGTTGTTTGCCCATGGGTTGCTCCATCTCTTGTGCGCTGTTCGAGACGTTCAGTTCCTTTCTGGAGTGGGTAGTGCGAGATGTCTCAGGGCTCAGTTCCGTCATCCATTATCTGGATGACTTCTTGTGCGTTGGCCCGCCTGGGGCAAACACGTGCGCGGTGCTGTTGGGCACGCTGCAGTACGTGGCAGATCGGTTTGGGGTTCCCCTGGCGCCGGAGAAGACGGAAGGCCCCACTACCTCCATTGTTTTCTTGGGTATCATGCTGGACTCGATGAAGATGGAGTGTCGATTACCGGAGGATAAGCTGGATGCGTTGAAGGCGGAAGTTAGGGGGGCCATTGGGCTGTGTAAGATTCAGCTGCGCAGTATGCAGTCGCTGCTGGGTAAGTTGAACTTCGCCTGCAGGATTATACCCATGGGCAGGGTGTTTTGCCGCCGGTTGTCGGGAGCGACGGCTGGCGTGCGGAAGCCTACGCACTTCGTTACCCTCACTGGGGAGCACAGAGCCGACTTGAGGGTCTGGCACGAGTTTCTGGGTTCCTTTAATGGCCGTGCGTTGTGGATGTCCGGGCCTGTTAGCAACTTTGACTTAGAGTTGTTTACGGACGCTGCAGGCTCTACAGGGTATGGAGCGTTTTGTCGGGGTAAGTGGAGCGCCGAGGCTTGGCCGAGTCAGTGGCAGGAGGCGGGATTCTTGAAGAATCTTGTGCTCCTGGAGCTCTTCCCGATTGTGGTGGCACTGGAACTGTGGGGTGAGACGCTGCGGAATTCGAAAGTGCGCTTCAATTGCGATAACCTGGGGGTGGTGCAGGTAGTGAATCGCATGTCGGCGGCATCCCCGCCGGTGGTTAGTTTGCTGCGCCACTTAGTGCTACGGTGCTTGCACTTAAATGTCTACATGTATGCTGTACACCTACCGTGGGTCGAGAACACTTTGGCTGACGCTTTGTCTCGTTTTCAGTGGGACAGGTTCCGGGAGTTGGCACCAGCGGCGGAGCAACACAGAGTACCCTGTCCCGTCTGGATGTGGGACATTGTTTTCGCAGCACGGTGGATCCAGCGGTCGGTGAGCGGGGCGACATGGTCAGCTTACTCCAAGGTATGGCGAGAGTGGGTGGAGCTAGCGCTGGGACTGGGTATCTCCCCGGTCGGGCAAGAGGCTGGCATCGCCGTGCTATATTTTCTTACTTTGAAGATGGAGCAGGGGGTGTCGGTGTCAGCGATCGATCGGGTGTTGGCAGGTTTGACCTTTTTCTTTAAGTGGCACGGGATGACGGATTGCACGAAGGAATTTTGGGTGAGGCAGACGGTAAAAGGGTACAGGAAGGGCAGGAAGGCTGCAGATCGCCGTCGGCCTGTGTCGTTTGGGATGCTTCAGAACCTCTTTCTGCGTTTACCGGCAGTGTGTTCAACGGCATACGAGTGTGCACTTTTCAAGGCCGCCTTTGCGCTGGCCTTTTTCGGGGCGCTAAGGGTGAGTGAACTAGTCAGTTCCTCGCGAGGGGTGCAAGGTGGTTTGTTGGTTCAGGATGTGGAACTGTTGGGGGGAGGGTTAGGAATTTGGGTGCGTAGGTCTAAGACAGACCAAGGGGGTAAGGGAATGCGGCTCCAGTTGTTCAGTGTCCCTGGAGCGGCAATTTGTCTAGTGCGGGCGGTGGAATCCTTTCGATCCATGCGTCCTGGTTCGGCAAGGTCCTTCTTAATGCATCAGGATGGGTCGGCGCTGTCGAAATTTCAGTCCGTGGCGGTTTTCAGGAGATGTTTGAAGGAGACAGGGTATGACCCGAGAGATTACTCAGCGCATTCGTTCCGGATCGGGGCTGCTACTGAAGCCGCCGGGCCGGTTTGGCTGCGGATGTGGTAAAAAAGATTGGGCGGTGGGATTCGGAGAGGTTCAGGATCTACATTCGCCCTCATTTGATTCTTGAGTAAGTTTAGGGTCGGGGGAGTTTATCAGGGGCGGTTTTTGTTACACAGTGAAAGTTGGAAAAGGGGATTTCTGTTAGAAGTTTATGTCTGTTTACTTAATGTTTTTCAGGTGGTGAGACTTGCCTTGTATGGATACTAGGCCACTCATACGTGCATTGGGGGGCCAGACAGGTTGATGGTCGGCCAAACGGCAGGCAACTAGGTATCCCTTTTCGAGCAGCCCAGGTCAGGTGGATTGGGTTCCCGGGGTTGGTCTGGAGCAGGGTCATGCCGGAGGTGCTGAGGTTCGCGCGTTTGGACAGGGCTCCGGACGTCCTGGTACTCCATGCAGGCGGGAACGACATGGGTTCCAAGTCCATGCATCAGTTAATCCGGGACATAAAGTATGATTTTCTTCGGTTGCACTCTCTGTTTCTAGACATGATTATCGTCTAGTCTGAGATGGTGGGTCGAACAGCGTGGAGGTGGGCCTGGTCGGTGGAGAAGGTTAACAAGGCGCGGGTTAAAGTCAACAAGGAGGTTGGGAGGTTTTTTATGCGCAATGGTGGATTGGTGGTGCGCCATAGGGAGTTGGAAGTCGAAACATGGCGGTATCTGCGTAGGGACGGGGTCCATCTCAATGAAGTGGGCATCTCCCTATGGGTGCTAGGGCTGCAGGAGGGAATCCAGAGGGCCCTGGGGGTTTGGAGGTGCTCGCAAGGCTAAGGCTTTATCCTTGAGAGCTGTGGCGTGTTTTTGGGTCTCTGTAAGACTAAAAAGTCTGGTAGTTGGGGTAAGAAAAAGTTTGTACCCATACGTGGTATGGGAGGTTATGGTGTACCTTTTGGTTGGCGGGTGTTAACCAGGAAGGGGTTAAAGGGTTGAGGTCACTGAGGACGGTTATACTGCCTCCGAGTCGGTGTCTTGCGGCTGAGGCCTAGGTTATAAGTATTGTCCCAGTGTCCAAGTTGAGAGGGGTGGTCCTTTTGACCACCAAGGGTTTGGATAGGGTATATATAGTTATTTTAAAAGTTATTTAAAACGGTTATTTATGTTAATTTTATTGGTTAAATAAAGAAGGCGGAAGGCCAATTTTACTCCACAACGTGGTCCTTGGTATTATTGGGGTTAGTGGGGTAGTACATAAAAGGGGGTGGTAGCATGGGGGTTTAAGGGGTTAAGTGGTCACTAGGATCGGTCCTTAATATGTCATGAGATGCATGTTGCAGTGTACAGATGACCTGACATAAACATCCATTGTTCCAGATCAGAGTCTTGTGTCTCTTACAACACAGAGGATATAACAGTGGCGACGAGGATGTGATTTACAAAGTGTCTATCAGTCTGAGAGAGAGAGAGAGACAAAGACATTGTGTAAAGTCACCTGGATAAAAGCAATCACAGATCCCAGCAGGAAAATGTCATTAACCACTTAAGGACAGAAGTTGTTTTTCAGATTCGGTGTTTACAAGACTAAAACTGTCTTTTTTGCTAGAAAATTACTTAAAGCAGGAGTTCACCCATAAATGTTTTTTTACCCTTAGATACCCTTAGATGGATGCTCATTTAGTCTAGGGGAATGGGCTAGTTGTTTTAAAATCCGAGCAGTACTTACCGTTGTAGAGAGCGATCTTCTCCGCCACTTCCGGGTATGGGCTGCGGGACTGGGCATTCCTTCTTGATTGACAGTCTTCCGACAGGCTTCCGAAAGGCTTCCGACGGTCACATCCATCGCGTCACGAGTAGCCGAAAGAAGCCGAACGTCGGTGCGGCTCTATACTGCGCCTGCGCACCGACGTTCGGCTACTTTCAGAAAATCGTGACGCGATGGATGCGACCATCGGAAGCCTTTCAGAAGCCTGTCGGAAGACTGTCAATCAAGAAGGAACGCCCAGTCCCGCAGCCCATACCCGGAAGTGGCGGAGAAGATCGCTCTCTACAACGGTAAGTACTGCTTCGATTTTAAAACAACTAGCCGATTCCCCTAGACTAAATGAGCATCCATCTAAGGGTATCTAAGGGTAAAAAAACATTTATGGGTGAACTCCCGCTTTAAGTAATTTTCTAGCAAAAAAGACAGTTTTAGTCTTGTAAACACCGAATCTGAAAAACAACTTCTGTAAAAATAGCAATTTACCGGTGAACCGCCGCTTTAAAACCCCCAAACATTATATATTTTTTTTCCTAACACCCTAGAGAATAAAATGGCGGTCATTGCAATACTTTTTGTCACACCGTATTTGCGCAGCGGTCTTACAAGCGCACTTTTTTTGGAAAAAATTCACTTTTTTTAATTAAAAAATAAGACAACAATAAATTTGGCGCAATTTTTTTATATATTGTAAAAGATAATGTTACGGCGAGTAAAATGATACCCAACATGTCACGCTTAAAAATTGCGCCCGCTTGTGGCATGGCGTCAAACTTTTACCCTTAAAAATCTCGACAGGCGACGTTTAAAAAATTTTATAGGTTGCATTTTTTGAGCTACAGAGTAGGTCTAGGGCTAGAATTATTGCTCTCGCTCTAACGATCGCGTCGATACCTCACTTGTGTGGTTTGAACACCGTTTTCATATGCGGACGCTACTCGCTAATGCGTTCGCTTTTGCGCGAGAGCTCGTCGGGACGGGGAGCTTTAAAACATTTTTTTGGGGGTTTTCTTATTTATTTTTATTGATTTTATATTTTTTTACACTGAAATAAAAAAATAAACAATTATCACTTTTATTCCTATTACAAGGAATGTAAACATCCCTTGTAATAGAAAAAAGCATGACAGGTCCTCTTAAATATGAGATCTGGGATCAAAAAGACCTCAGATCTCATATTTAGACGTAAATGCAAAAAAAAAAAAAAAAATGGAAATGTTGTCATTTAAAAAAATGACAACAGAAAAATGTCTCTTTAAGACGCTGGGCGGGACTGACATTTTGACGTCACTTCCGCCCAGTAATGCTATGAGGACGGGTGGGGGCCATCTTGCCCTCACTCGCATCCTCACACAGTAGGCAGCAGGACCCGATCGCCTCCGCCGCTACCAACGACTCCGGTAATCGGCGGAGGGTATGGGAGAGCGGCGGGAGGGGGAGCCCTCTCCCGCCACCGATAACGGCGATCTCGCGGCGAATCTGCCACGGAGATCGCTGTTATCGTTTACAGAACCACTCACTGATTATTATAACTACTTCCCTTTTCCATTCTTGAAGGGTGGAACATGTTGCTTGTTTCCAATACCTTGGTATTAATCTTTTGGGCGGTACGATGCTATTTTTATACGTTTGTATGGCTCTTGTGGTTCCATGGAACAGGAAGTGTAATGGTGTAAACTCTATTGTTTCCTCAGACAATTTCCTGATCCATGGCGCCACTTCCTCCCAAAAGATTCTTATCCCTGGACATGCCCACCAGATATGTAGGTATGTTCCCTGCTCCCCACACCCCCTTCAACATCGATCATCTCTTGTTGGGTATATTTGAGCTAATCGCACCGGGATGCGGTACCATCTAACCAAGAACTTATATGCCATTTCCTGAATGGCAGAGCTTGTGGATGTGGCATGTGTAATTGTAATTATTTTTTTTTAATTGTAATGGGGGAAATCTGCATCCTAGTTCCTTTTCCCATTCTTTGATAAAGTAAGGGGTTGTTTTGTTCTGTTCACTACGTATTATTTTATACATTTGTGACAGTAAGTGGTCCGGTTGTGATATCTTTCTACATGTTTTTTCGAATATAGTCAGAGAATTCAGAGTTCTTACTTGGGGGTCTAATCTTCTGAAAAAACGTTGCATCTGACTATATCTCCATCCTGCCATTACCATATCTCCTTGTGTTGATATTAGATCTACCTGAGGCATCAGGACCCCCAGTGGTGCATACCTCAGGCACATTGTATTACCTTCCGATTCCCATGGGCCTAATGCTCCTTTTTCCTCTCCTGGAGGGAACATGGACACATGGACGATCTGGACAAACGGTGGAGATGGCACAATCTGAGGGTAAGTGGCCTCCCTGAAGCGGTCAAGCCTGACCAGCTACTGTCCACAGTATCAGGCCTGTTCCACCACCTTTTAGACAGACCTATTACCACCCCTATAGAAATGGAACGCATCCACAGAGCCCTCAAGCCGAAAGGTAGAGATGCAGACCCCACCCCCGGCACATAATATGCTGTCTGTCAAAATTCAAGATCAAAGAGGAAATCCTTCGAAAAGCCAAACATAATCCATATTTCCCATGAAAGTAATAAAATCCAAATTTTTCAAGACCTGTCTGCCATCACCCTCTAACACCGTAGGGATCTCCATCTTCTCCTGGATGTCCTATGGGCCAGAGGGATCCATTATTGGTAGAAGTTCCCTTTCTGCCTCTCAGCCACCCACCAAGGCCGTACAGCTCTACTAAGGGTCCCAAAAGACCTCTACATATTCTGTGCGACTCTTAACATACCGCAAGTCGAAGTTCCCAACTGGTTCGCCGAATTTCATACACCTGACACAAAACCTCCTTCATCCAGAGGCGAACCGGTGGAAGCAGTGAGCACAAGAAACACGATTGCGGAGACATCGCTCACCTTCTGATACAAGGCCCATCCCTGCTTTGATGGCTATGCAGCACTCTCCGAGCCCAACGAAATCCCCACAATCTGGAAGGGCACGCCGTGACATATAACTCGGCAACAGCCTTCATGTTTGCTGATCAGATAAGTACTTGTTTCTTGTAATGCTTCCCTTTCTTACCGTCTAACCTGATGGGACAGACGGCAGCGTGGATCAGTTTCACAATGCAACTTCTTCCCCTCTCGCCCATAGCCTGCTATCTCCACTGCAAACCATGAAGAGACTACCTCGCAACATACTATGTTGCCCCTGTTGATGACTTTCTTAGTCGAAACACGTGGGGCTTGCATTACTACACCCCATACTGCTTTTATATTAGTTTTTGTGATCACTTTTTACTCATTTCCGTTTTGTAATTTTCTGTATGGCAATTTTACTTTAATAAACCATCATTGTTTTTTTGACCTGCGCCATTGGGAGCATCTTTTTCTGTTTCTTTTGTTCCTGTTTTATTTGGAGTCTACACGGATTAATTTCAACACTTATTCGTCAGCGGAAGGAATGTCGTTTCCATATTCCAGCCTCTTGGACCACCCTCCGTATGACTTCTCCAGACCTTTTGGGCAACCCCAGAGATCCTGCTGCATCGACCCAGGTCTTTGAGGCCTCAAGCTTGTCTGACCCACTGTTGTACAACAGATGAGTCAATCAGTTGTGGCAAGAGTACCTCACCTTTTTTTCGCATGAAGAATTTGAGATTTCAACAGTCAACCTGTTATTCCTGCATTCTGGGTCATCTTTTGGGAAGAATCAATTCACTGTGTATTCATTTCATATGGACTTTCATATCACATATTAAAGCCTTCTGGCTTCTTAAATACTAATATTCAATTATTACATTTAAATATTTTTTTGGCTATCATTCATCACTTTGTGGTATCTTTAATAAGTGTACCATTTATGATTGTTTATCGCTGCACTATTTATCCCTTGCCCCCTAAGCCCGTCATTGCCATGCATGTGTTTCCCTTTCCTGACTGCAGTTGCAGTATGGACACCTACCTCTCCCACCTTTTTCTACAGTGAAACTAACACTTCAGGTGTTCACAAGCTACTGTTGCCCACAATCCCTGATTGCCTGCTTGCTTGCTACTGAAATGCTACCCCACCTCAGATACTCCCCTAATGGCTGAGCAAGCTGAACTATACAACTGCTCTACTTGTCACCCTAGCCTGAACTATGCACCATGAACAGTCCATCATACATATCTGTGTGAGGATCACCATCACGAATCTTCTCCGAGACACCCTGGTTGCCTTCCTGTACTGTCACCATGTTCATTCTCATTGTTATAGGTGTCACCGGCGCAAAAGAAATTAAAAACCGTGATCTGCTGCAGTACTGTGTAAACCCTAAAAAGGGGTTAAATGTGCATATAAAAGAAAAATGTTACTGCACTGATCTAATTATCCAGAGGGTTCAATCTCTGGAAATGTGAACTGTGAACTGATAAAGTGCACAATCAACCATGTGTGACAAAAAATATCAGGGACACAATGTACCCAATATTCAGTGTGGATAAACTAAATACAAACAATCTATAGAAATATATATTATGCAAGTGTGGCTCAATACTTTAGACGTAAACCAAAGATTTTGGTTGGTGTGTCGGCATACACATCAATATGCCATAGTGCTCCTGTGAAGGAGAAAATGGCTACTGTTGCTACTACTAGCCGACTAAATAGTGAGAACAAACGATGCAAAAAATATATATATAAATGAAAAATATTCAAGAAACCAAACGATGTGTAATGTGCCAGGTGCACTGTGATTAGTCCAATGACTAATAGTGGAAACAAACAATGCAGAAAAATATAAATAAAGAATAATCAAGAAGCCAGTAAAATGTGCAATGTGCCAGCTACACTGAAAATAGTCCAATGACAGACAATCTTGCTCTTATACAATAGGTTCCAGTGGAAAAAGAGTTCAATGCTGGTAATGCTGTATACAGAAAGGTGCAACTGTCTCCTCCACCCGACAAAGATGTGCCACCATCACCAATGGTTAAACTCAACACTCACCAGACCCCAGATAATAATAGGCCCCAAAGTGGTGTCTTTTCTTTGTCCGTCAGTGAGTGTTGCCTCCTTCTCCCTTTTACAAGATATCCTTAAATCCTCAAAAACAAGGAGCTCATCATGGTGTAGTATATTAAAACCTATTTATTAAAAAAGATAAAAAGTTGCACTTACAATAAGGAGTGCCTCTGACCGGCACTGAGTGTCTTTGGCAGTGTCAACCGTTAAAAGCCGCTGACCAGCATTTAAATAGCGTCCTAGAAGGTGTGCATACCCCGCTCCTCTCCTCATGTGTTGCTACAAGGGATCCTGGCGTGCTGGTATGCTTCCCCCTCCGTGTGTGTGTCCAGACAGCCTCTACGCGTTTCGCTATTGCGTCATCAGGAAAGCTGTGGACACTACTTCTTTAGCTGTATTTATACCCCTACATGTTACCTGTAAGTTAGCACTGTGGTCACTGAATACCGGAAGTCCCCCGGCCGCCATCTTGGCTAATGGCGCCGGAAGTTCCAGTCCCACCATTTTAGATCCTGGATCCCTAGTGTCATTACAGTCGTGTGCCATTACGACTATTTGTGCCGAGTATTTATTATGTGCCCAGCAGCCAGGGTGGCTTCATATGTCTAGCGCTATGCGCGCTACTGCCTGCTTCCCTCCCTCCATGTACGGGCGCATATTGCCCTGTGTACCATCCACTAATATGCACCGCCGCCAACGGAAGTTCGCACACCGCCATCTTGCCTGCGTCACCGGATGTGCCCGTGCCGCCATCTTAGTCCCTGGCGTCCTATATTGTTCTCTGTCTATTCTCTATTGCCATTCGTTTCCCCGCCGGAAGTGCGGAGTTAGCCATTTTAACTGCTGGAATTAATCCCTGAGTAGCAGTCAACGTTTCTGGTTGACGCTGCCAGGGACACTTTACATGGGAACAAAATCTATTACTAAAAGTTGGTCCAAAGCAATATTATAAATAAAAGCAGAAAACAATATACAGTTTTAGTTTCTCATACAGCAACATTCCTGTACATGAACACTTCTTAGTATATACCATTGCTGGTGCCTATCTTGTCCATATGCTTCTATTTTAATTAGCTTAATACATATACTCACTCATTTTAGTGTTATGTTAAATGCTTGATGGTGGATAATCTAATATTATAATATTAATTCTTAAAGGGGAACTGCACAGAAAACATGCATACATGTGGTATTCATGCCTGCATTTTCAAATTAAATACAAAATCTTCAGGGGAAATAGAATGTGAAATGTGAGAACTGTTAATAATCTTCCAAAAAACAATTTATGTCTAGTTCCACATTCATTCCCCTGGGCTTGAGTGTATCCAATTTAAAAATCCACTTGGTTTCGTTCCTCGATACTTCCCTTCTTAGGCCTCGTACAGACGGGCGGACTGTTCGCTGAAAACGGTCCGCCGGACCGTTTTCAGTGAACATGTCCGCCCGGAGATTTCTGTCTGATGGTTGTACACACCATCAGACAAAAATCCGCGTGGAAAGACAGCGCGGTGACGTGTCCGTGCCGTCGCCACGACGATGACGCGGCGACGTGCGTGACGCTGGAAGGTCAATGCTTCCACGACCGAACATGTCCGACGGACAGGATTCCAGCGGACATGTTTCTTAGCATGCTAAGAAACATTTGTCCGCTGCAAAACGGTCGGCTGGACAAATGTCCGCTGGAAACCTGTCTGGTCGGCCGTACAGACGACCGAACATGTCTGCTGAAACTGGTCAGCGGACCAGTTTCAGCAGACATGTCCGGTCGTCTGTATGGGGCCTAAGGTTTAAATTCCTCCAATTCTGTTCGATTTTGTCTATGGCATAACATTTCATTTTACTAGGGTCTTTGTTGTGTTTATTTTTAAAATGCAATGACACACTGTGGTGTATGAACCCTTTTTAATATTTCTGATATGTTCTCCCATTCATACCGAAAGTTTTCTTGTGGTTCTGCCTACGTATTGCAGCCCACACTCGCACTCCAATACGTACGTGACTAGTGTGCTGCTGCACGTGATCAGCTTATCCACTTTAAATTGTTCATTGTTGGTGTGGGATTGAAAATGGTCAACCCTTCTTGGCCCTTTTGTAGTGCGGCAGGGTTTACATCTTCCACACCTGTAGAAACCCTTCTGGTCAAGGAAGGATATCATCTTTTTGGGTGGGTCCGGTACATTTTTAACCAAGGAATCTCGTATTCTTTTTGCTCTCCTATATACAAATTTAGGTCTGGCTGGTAGAATTGTGTTGAGTTGTGGGTCTCCCAAGATAATGGGCCAATGCTTTCTAATAATGTTCTCAAACACTCTATAGTCTGCATTGAAACCCGTTATGAAGGTGACATCATTCTTTTTGGGTGGTTCAATTACTTTCTCTTTTAGCATATCATCCCGGTTCAGAGATCCTACCTCCAATCTGGTTTGTTCCAACCTGGCTCTATCATAAACTTTATCAGCAAACCTATCGATCAGGGTATTAGTTTGTATCTGATAATCGGTCATAGAGTTACAATTATTAATGAACTGTCCTTTGGGTATAGCCCGCTTCCACTGCGGATGGTGGCAACTTCCAAACGGTATGTAGCCGTTACGGTCAGTTTCTTTAAAATGTGTTCTCGTGTGCAGTTCACCTCCGACCTTGAATATTTCCAGATCTAGAAACTGAGTCACATCAGGTTGTATATTTACCGTGAATTTAATTCCATAATGGTTGGTGTTGATATGATCTATGAAATTATTTAATTGCTCACGATTCCCCTTCCATACAATTAGGATGTCATCAATGAATCGTTTGTATGCTTGTATGTGTGGCCAGCATTTTCCGAATATCTCTTCACTCTCCCATTTATTCAGGAAAATGTTGTCGACACTTGGGGCGTACTTGTTCCCCATGCCGACCCCTTTTATTTGGCTGTAGTACTTATGGTTGTGCCAGAAGAAGTTTTTCTTCATGGCCATCCTCAGGCCTTCAAGTATGAACCTCCTTTGTTTTAATTTGAGTTCCGAGTGTTTTTTTAACGCCCATGCCACCGCTGCCAGTGCATATGTTTGCTTTATGTTGGTATATAGAGATTCCACATCTATAGTTATTAATAGTGTGGAATCATCTATTGGGACCTGCTTTAATACGTTTATGACGTCTTTACTGTCCTAAATAAATGATTTACCTTTTGCTGCCAATGGCTGCAGGAATACATCTAAGTACTCCCCCAGTCTTGAATGAACGGAGTTGATGCCGCTTATTATTGGACGACCGGGAGGTTTCGATTTATTTTTGTGTACCTTTGGTACCTGGTAGATTACTGGTATTCTGGGGGCTTTTTGTAGTATATATCTCCCCTCTTTTTTATTCAAGATGTGGTCCGCAATCCCTTTGTTTAGAAAATCTCTCAGTTTATTTTTTAGTTCTTTATTGGGGTTCTTTTTTAGTGGTTGGTAGGTAGTGATATCATCAACTAACCTGTTTAGTTTGTTCGCATAATCTTGTTTGGTCAGGATGACCAACCCAACCCCCCCCCCCCCTTATCTGCTGGCCTCACCACTATGTCTTTGCGTTTTTCTAATTTTCTTATCCCTTGCCATATTCTATCTTGTTTGGTGTTTTTCTTTGGTTTGATGTTTTTTTTATTTCTTTTTCCACCATCTTTTTAAATACTTCTATATGATGGTTGGAACACATTTTGGGATTAAAAGTAGATTTGTTTTTTAATTGGCTGTGCGTGTATTCAGGGGTTCCTACCTTTTGGGTGTTCTCCCCCTTACCCTCAAATTTAATATTTTTTTTTAGATTTAATTTCCTTATACATTTTTGCAAGTCTATAAAGGTTTCAAAACTGTTAAAAGCCCTGCTTGGCGCAAACTTAATGCCCTTATCTAATACCAATAGTTCCTCCTGGGAGAATACAATGTTAGTTAGGTTGAAGATCCCTTCACCTAGCCCACCCTTTTTCTTTTTGCTTCCCCCTCTGCACCCTCTCCTTCTTGAGGGTTGTGGTTCCACCCCCCCTGCTGGTCTGAAAAACCGGCATGGGTGGTCTGAAGGACTCTCCCCAGTCCCTCCATTCCCCCTGCCACTGGGGTGGTCCATAGTTTTGGCCGTAGTATCCCCTCCCTCTTCCCCTTTGGCCTCCTCTCCAGGGCCTGGAGTATTGACCGTTGTATGGGGGATATGTATGTTGCTGGGGTGGTGGTGGTAGTGGTGGTCCCCCTTGTTGGGTTTTATTTTGGGTGGATTTATGTGCAGTGTTTTTAACTGTGGGGGTGCCTGCTTTCTTTTTCACACTAATAGTTTCAGTCTTCCCCTGGGAGGTGCTTGCACCCTGCGTTTCAGTAGTTTCCATTTCATCATTGAGTGATGTGTTATTCGAATTGGGTATTATATCGTTCTCTTGCCAGCTATATATTTTCCCTGCCATATAGTCTTTCTTGTCCCGTTGGTATTTTTTAACCTTCTTGTTTCTGATTTCATTATCTAGTTTACTCAGGAAATCTTGTAATTTTTTAGCTCTGGTGCTGTAATCATCATTACTTATATGTGGGGTCATGCTCTCTTTGAGACCATTAATGGTGGTTTCAATTTTATTTAGCTTCATCTTTCTTCTATCGATGATAATGTCTAGTAGTTTGTTTTCACATCCATTAAAGAAATTGTACCAGGCTTGGGTTAAACCCTCCTCTGTTAGCCCATCATTGGGTCATTGCATTTTAAAAATAAACACAACAAAGACCCTAGTAAAATTAAATTTTATGCCATAGACAAAATCGAACAGAATTGGAGGAATTTAAACCTAAGAAGGGAAGTATCGACGAACGAAACCGAGTGGATTTTTAAATTGGATACACTCAAGCCCAGGGGAATGAATGTGGAACTAGACATAAATTGTTTTTTGGAAGATTATTAACAGTTCTCACATTTCACATTCTATTTCTCCTGAAGATTTTGTATTTAATTTGAAAATGCAGGCATGAATACCACATGTATGCATGTTGTCTGTGCAGTTCCCCTTTAAGAAATAATATTAGATTATCCACCATCAAGCATTTAACATAACACTAAAATTAGTGAGTATATGTATTAAGCTAATTAAAATAGCAGCATATGGACAAGATGGGCACCAGCAATGGTATATACTAAGGCCGTGTACAGACGAGCAAACATGTACGATGAAACCGGTCCGCCGGACCGTTTTCACCGTACATGTCTGCCCGGGGATTTCTGTATGGTGGCTGTACTTACCATCATACAGAAATCCGCGCATAAACAATACGCTGGGCGTGGCCGCGCCGTTGCCGCGACGATGACGCGGCGACGTGGGCGGCCCTGCCAGTTCAATGCTTCCACGCATGCGTCAAAGTCATTCGACGCATGCGAGGGATGGCGGGCGCTCGGACATGTACGGTAGGTCTGTACAGACGACCGAACATGTCCGAGCGGACAGGATTCCAGCGGGCTGTTTTAAAACAAGTCCAGAAATATTTGCCCGCTTGAAAAAGGCCCAGCGGGGGAAATGTATGCTGGAATCCTGTCCGCTCGGGCCTACACACAACCGAACATGTCTGCTGAAACTGGTCCGCGGACCAGTTTCAGCAGACATGTTCGGTCGTGTGTACGGGGCCTAAGAAGTGTTTATGTACAGGAATGTTGCTGTATGAGAAACTAAAACTGTATATTGTTTTCTGCTTTTATTTATAATATTGCTTTGGACCAACTTTTAGTAATAGAATTTGTTCCCATGTAAAGTGTCCCTGGCAGCGTCAACCAGAAACGTTGACTGCTACTCAGGGATTAATTCCAGCAGTTAAAATGGCTAACGCCACACTTCCGGCGGGGAAACGAATGGCAATAGAGAATACACATAGAACAATATAGGACGCCAGGGACTAAGATGGCGGCACGGGCACATCCGGTGACGCAGGCAAGATGGCGGTGTGCGAACTTCCGGTGGCGGCGGTGCATTTTAGTGGATGGTACACAGGGCGATACGCGCCCGTACATAGAGGGAGGGAAGCAGGCAGTAGCATGCATAGCGCTAGACATATGAAGCCACCCTGGCTGCTGGGCACATAATAAATACTCAGCACAAATAGTCGTAATGGCACACGACTGTAATGACACTAGGGATCCAGGATCTAAAATGGTGGGACTGACCAAGATGGCGGCCGGGGACTTCCGGTATTCAGTGACCACAGTGCTAACTTACAGGTAACATGTAGGGGTATAAATACAGCTAAAGAAGTAGTGTCCACAGCTTTCCTGATGACACAATAGCGAAACGCGTAGAGGCTGTCTGGACACACACGGAGGGGGAAGCATACCAGCACGCCAGGATCCCTTGTAGCAACACATGAGGAGAGGAGCGGGGTATTCACACCTTCTAGGACGCTATTTAAATGCTGGTCAGCGGCTTTTAACGGTTGACACTGCCAAAGACACTCAGTGCCAGTCAGAGGCACTCCTTATTGTAAGTGCAACTTTTTATCTTTTTTAATAAATACGTTTTAATATACTACACCATGATGAGTCCCTTGTTTTTGAGGATTTAAGGATAACTTGTAAAAGGGAGAAGGAGGCAACACCCACTGATGGACAAAGAAAAGACACCACTTTGGGGCCTATTATTATCTGGGGTCTGGTGAGTGTTGAGTTTAACCATTGGTGATGGTGGCACATCTTTGTCGGGTGGAAGAGACAGTTGCACCTTTCTGTATACAGCATTACAAGCAAGACTAACGGAACTCTCGATTTCCCAACTTCCAGTTCAGGCAAGCAACTTATGATTGAACCATGGCTTCTAGACCAATCCCCAACCACAAAAAACTCTCCTCAAAATTATCTTGCTCAACGCACATGGCCTCAACATCCCCGAAAACCAATCCCAGCTCCTTCTCAAAATGCAAAGAAATAAAGCAGATATTGGGGTTAATTTACTGAAGGCAAACCTGCTTTGCACTACAAGTGCACTTGGAAGTGCAGTCGCATTAGATCTGAGAGGAAGATCTGAAATGAGGGGAAGCTCTGCTGATTTTACCATCAATCACAAAAATGCCATTTGTTTATTTTCCTTGCATGTCCACCTCAGATCCACAGCGACTGCACTTCCAAGTGCACTTGTAGTGCAAAGTGGATTTGCCTTTAGTAAATAAACCCCATTGTCTTTCTGCAAGAAACACATTTCCGCAAAGACTCCATCCCTAAACTGAGCCTAAGCAAATCGTTACTATCTCGTGAGCGATCATGCAACTAACCAAACGTCTATATCTAAAGGAGTTTAAATACTCCTGGCTAAACATTGTCCTTTAAAAATACCTGATACACTATTTGACAAAGAGGGCAGATACCTCTTCTTGAAAGGGACATGCTTTGGCAAACAACTTACCTTAGCCAATATACACTGCTCAAAAAAATTAAAGGAACACTTTTGAATCAGAACTCCTGGGATATTAATCTGGTCAGTTAAGTAGCAGAGGGTGAGGGTGTATACAGAGGGTGTTGTTAATCAGTTTCAGATGCTTTGCTGTTAATTTAAATTAACAACAGGTGCACTAGATGGGCAACAATGAGACGACCTCCAAAACAGGAATGTTTTTTCAGGTGAAGGTGTCTGAGATTTTTTTTCCATACTCATCTTTTCTGACTGTTTTTCACTAGTTTTGTATTTGGCTAGGGTCAGTGTCACTACTGGTAGCACAAGGCGATACTTGGACCCTATAAAGGTTGCACAGGGAGTCCAACTCCTCCAGGATGGCATATCAATACATGTCATAGCAAGAAGGTATTGCCGTGTCTCCCAGCACAGTCTCAAGAGCATGGAGGAGATTCCAAGGGACAGGCAGTTACTCTAGGAGAGCTGGACAGAGCCGTAGAAGGTCCTTAACCCATAAGCAGGACCGGTATCTGCTCCTTTTTGCAAGAAGGAACAGGATGAGCACCGCCAGAGCCCTACAAAATGACTTTAAGCACTGGTGTAAATGTCTCTGACCAAACAATCAGAAACAGACTTCATGGGGGTGTCCTGAGGGCCCGACGTCCTCTAGTGTGCTCTGTGCTCACTGCCGGACACTGCGAAGCTCGATTGGCATTTTCCATTGAACACCAGAATTGACAGGTCCGCCACTGGTGCCCCATGTTTTTCACAGATGAGAGCAGGTTCACCCTCAGCATGACCGGTTTGGTGGTGGGTCAGTGATGGTCTGGAGAGGCATATCCATGGAGGGATGCACAGACCTCTACAGGCTACACAATGGCACCCTGACTGCCATTAGGTTTCGGGATGAAATCCTTGGACCCTGGTGCAGTGGGTCCTGGGTTTCTCCTGGTGCACGACAATGCCCGGCCTCATGTGGTGAGAGCATGCATCCAGTTTCTGCAGGATGAAGAAATTTATAACATTGAATGGCTCCCACACTCACCTGACCTAAAGCCAAAAGAACACCCCTGGGATATTATGTTTCGGTCCATCCTGTGCCTGCCAGGTTGTACCTCAGTCTGTTCAGGAGCTCAGCGATACTCTGGTCCAGATCTGGGAGGAAATACCCCAGGATACCATCCGTCATCTCATTAGGAGCATGCCCTGATGTTGTCAGGCATGCATACAAGCACTTGGGGGCCATACAAACTACTGAGGGCCATTTTGAGTTGTTGCAACAAAATTTCAGGAGAATAGACTAGCTTGCTGCATAATTTTGTAACTTTTATTTTCGGGGTGTCTTTGAATTCAGCCCTCTGTAGGTGGATTATTTAAATTTCCATCAAAAGATGTGCCATCCTTTCATTCCTAACACATTACCTAGTCCATATCAGTATAGATATCCAGCATGAGATTTTTGCCCATTGAGATCTGATATGTTTTCAAAGTGGTCCTTTAATTTTTTTTGAATAGTGTATATGTGCCGAATAGACATCAAGTGTTGTTATTTAGCTCTACAGTCCAAATGCTCACAACATTTCAGGAGGAAACACTTATTTTAGGGGATGACTTTAACATATTCCTAAACCCGATCCAAGACACCTCCAATGGCGCCTTCTCCCTTCCATACACGTCCCTACGAGCAATTAGGGCAATTAATTATTATGCAAACTGCTGTTGTATGATTCCTGGCATACACTAAACGGCAGAAGTTTTACCTTCTTTTCTAACCCACACCAATGATACATGAGACTGGATTACTTGTTTATATCCCAAAATTACCTAACGATGCCTCACCGTGCATCAATTGACCCAATGCTTTTGTCTGATCACCACCCTATCTCACTCACCCTAGAATTTCCAGATGTCTTGACCTGCCCGGGTCCTCGAGGTTGGATCCCACACTTCTCAAAGATTCAGCTGTTGTACAGGAATACGAAAGAAAGTTTGGACAGCCGCATTCCAAAAAAAGTTTCATAGCTATGATTAAGCACTGAGTTACAGTGTGAAATGCGTCAGGTTCCATCTGTTTTTTTTTTGCGGTGGCATGTATTTTTGTGATTTGTTTTTACAATAAAATAAACTTTTTTTGGAGTGCGGCTGTCCAAACCTTCTTTTGTATTTCTGCATTACCATTTGCATTGCCAGCACCCATGGTTTTGGATCCAGTGAGGAGGTTTATCTACTACACCTGAGCGGTTACTCCTTTTTTCTATTCAGCTGTTGTAGCTGATGTTACGCTCCGTCTCAAAACAATGTTTCACAGAGAATAACTCCCCTGAAACCTCCACTGCCATCAAATGGGAGGTGCACTAATGTGTCATACGGGGTGTTCTAATAGTGGCTGCTGCCAAGTGTAAACGAGACAGACAGGCCCACATCTCAGAACTAACTACCCGCGTTCAGGAATTAGAAGGCGTAAACAAAAAAATTGCAGGCCAACTCTACCTTACACTCCGTCCTGCAAGCCAGAACAAAACTCCTGGAAGAACTAGGGAGAAAAAATAAAATGTAATTACATGTTCTCTTAAAAAAAACTTTTATGAATATGGAAACAAGAGAAGAAAGCAGCCTCAACAGTACATTCCTTAACAGACTCTTCAGGTCACAAACACAGCTCTAATCCTGACATCGCAAAACAATTTGTTCAATATTACTCACAACTATATAACCTTTCTCCTCCTACTTCCCCCAAGGTGGACACCCCAAGAAAGCAGTCTATCAAAGATTCCCTACACAAGTATAACCCCAAACCAATTTCTATGACCATAGCACAAGACCCAGAACGACCATTATCAATAGAAGAAGCCAAATTAGCGATCAAACAAATGAAACCAAGCAAGAGCCTGGGCACGGATGGACTGCAAGATATTACAATACATATACAGACCTCCTACTCCCCACTTCTTGACAGCTTTTAACTCCTACTCCACATCAAATGCCCCTCCTAAAGATCCCTTGTGCCGTGTACACACGATTGGAAATTCCAACAAGAAAAGTTTGATGTAAGCTTTTGGTCGGAAAATCCGGCTGTGTGTAGGCTCCATCTGACTTTTTCTGTCGGAATTTCGGACAGCAAAAATTTGAGAGCTGTTTCTCAATTTTTCCGACAAGAAAAGTTATTTTCGGAAATTCCGATCGTCTGTATGCAATTCCGAAATGCAAAAAAAAACGCATCCTTGGAATCATTTATTTTCATTTTTCTTGACTCGTTGTAGTGTTGTACGTCACCGTGTTCTTGACCTCGGAATTTTGTGTGACTGCGTGTATGCAACAAGTTTGAGACAACATTCCCTCGGAAAAAAATCCACTGTTTTCTTGTTGGAATTTCCGATCGTGTGTATGCGGCATTAGAAGCACATATAATGGCGATCCCCAAACCAGGAAAAGATCCATCTTTAGTTACCAATTACTGACCCATTTCTCTACTAAACATAGACCTGACAAGGTTCGTTAAAATGTTAACCATTCGCTTGCTTCCCTTGTTACCGCAACTGATCTCCCCGGATCAACTTAGTTTTATGCCAGGCAGGGAAGTAAGGGATAATACTATCAAAGCCATCACTATCCATCACTGGCTATCTTCCAATTGCCCCCATGGGCTTCTTCCTTTCCTTAGACGCTGAGAAGGCATTCGACAGAGCGGCCTGGGACTATATGGAGGAGACACTAAAAACAATTGGATTACACAAACGAATATTGGACTTATTCCTCTTACTCTATTCTACCCCGACAGCGAGGGTTTGAGTAAACACCTGTCGATCGCCTTCTCAATCATGAATGGAACATAGAAAAGGGAACAATATTGTGCTTATCTGAAATAAAAAAAAAAAAATCAAAGAAAAGCTGCTACACAACAATGTGACAAAAATTGTGAAAGTGAGGAAGATAAAATGTAGCGCTAGTGATTGAAAAGAGACTATGAAGTCTCAATATATTATTAGCGCTGTACTTAACCAGTGATCGCTGTAGTGTACCAGTGATAATATAAACAATCAAAATGAAGAAATAGGGGTAGATTCAGGTAGGAGATACGACGGCGTATCTCCAGATACGCCGTAGTATCTCTGAGTGTGCGGCGTCGTATCTATGCGCCTGATTCATAGAATCAGTTACGCATAGATTTGACTAAGATCCGACCGGCCTAAGTCTCATATACGCGTCAAATATGCTAATTAGCTAGATACACTGATTCAGAGACGTACGTTTGCCCGGCACATTTTTTTAAAAGGCGTTTACGTTAGGCTTTTTCCGGCGTATAGTTACCCCTGCTATATGAGGCGTATCCTATGTTAAGTATGGACGTCGTTCCCGCGTCGAATTTTGAAAATTTTACGCTGTTTGCGTAAGTCGTCCATAAATGGGGATGTGCGTAATTTACGTTCATGTCGAAAGCATTGGCTTTTTGCGGAATAATTTGGAGCATGCGCACTGGGTTACTTTCACGGACGGCGCATGCGCCGTTCGTCAAAAACATCATTTACGTGGGGTCATGTTTTATTTACATAAAACACACCCATCTCTTCACAATTTGAATTAGGCGCGGTTACGCCGGCAGATTTACGCTACGCGGCCGTAACTTAGGGCGCAGGTTCTTGGTGAATACAGAACCTGCCTCACTAAGTTACGGCGGCATAGCGTATCGAAGATACGCTACGCCCGCACAAATTTAAGCCATTCTACCTGAATCTACCCCAATATGTGTTGATAAGACCACATCAACTAAAAAGAAGACAAAATGAGTCCTTCAATGTAACTTGTGGAAAAACAGTGACGAAATAAAATGTGTGGCAACGTGGATCCTCATTTGTAAACAATCATCCCTTCCGACAAAAAGAAGATGTAAATGCACTTAGCAGAACCAATGGATCTACCTGTCAGTGACAGCAGATCCTGTGAGCATAAGAAATCTCGAACCAGATCAGCTCGACTTCACCAGAGACTCTGTACAGTTGGAACCACAAAATGGACGATGGGGACCCAAAGATCTTCAATGAAGGACCCTGGATGGACAATATCCTCGAACAGTATACCGAACCGGATCTCCCAGATTATCCACACTAATTCCAATGGAAAATTTTAGTGGTTGCAAGGAACCCCTGTGGGGATTTGGAAGGCACAATAGAACTGCTCCAAAAAAACTGCGAACACACCAAATGTTCGTGTAAAATTCGTGTGAACTTCAGAACCCTGTTAAAGTCTATGGGACTCGAACGTTTAAAATCCAAAGTACTAACTTTAAAGGCTAATATGCAAGTTATTGTCCTAAAAAGTGTTTGGGGACCCGTTTTTTTTTTTATGAATGAATTCTCTCTGAATTGCAGAGAGCCGACAATTCATTATAGCTTGCGAGAAATTACACTTTGTGCAGAGACAGTTCTAAGTGCGGGAAACATGCGCTATTTCACATGCTTACTTTACACCCCCCCCTAGGTACAAAATTTAAAGGAATATTTCACTTTTATTGTTTCACTTTAAGCATTATTAAATTCACTGCTCCCGAAAAAAATGGCTGTTTTTAAAACTTTTTTTTTTTTTGCATTGATACATGTCCCCTGGTGCAGGACCCGGGTCCCCAAACACTTTTTAGGACAATAACTTGCATATTAGCCTTTAAAATTAGCACTTTAGATTTCTCCCATAGACTTTAACCACTTGCCGCCCGCCCTATTACAAAAAGACGGCGGCAAAGTGGTTTCAATACCCTGAATGGACGTCATATGACGTCCTCAGGATATTGAGCCGCTGCGCACCCCCGGGGGCGCGCATCGCGGCGATTGTTGTTGCAGGGTGTCAGTCTGGCACTCCGCAACACCGATCTAGGTAAAGAGTCTCTGATCACGTGATTAGTAGAGTTGAGCGGACACCTGGATGTTCGGGTTCGGACCCGAACCCGGACTTTGAAAAAAAAGTTTGGGTTCGGGACCGAACCCGAACCCGGACTTTGACCCAAACCCGAACCCCATTGAAGTCAATGGGGACCCGGACTTTTGACTACAAAAATGTCTCTAAAAAACTAAGGGAAAGTGCTGGAGGGCTGCAAATGGCAGCAAAATGTCGGGAAGAGCATGGCAAGTACTCTGGAAATAAATGTGGATAGGGAAATAACTCAAAATAACCTTGAGTTATTTTTTGTTCAAAATTATTCAACCCCCCAATGCTGTAAAGGGTTTTAGGGAATTTGGGGCCATATCCACAAAAGAGATACTCCGGCGTAAGCCGTCGTATCTCTGGTTCTAACTTTGGAACTGATCCTCAGAAGCAGTTTTCCTAAGTTAGGCAGAAGATCCGACATCTGTAAGGGACTTACACTGCCGGATCTTAGGATGCAGTACCGCATCCGCCACTGGGGGCATTTCGAGTCGAAATGCCTCTTCTAGTATGCAAATTAGCACTTAGGGCGATCCTCAAAGCTTTTGTGCCTAGTTTTTTCGCCGTAAGTGTTAGTTTGCCTGGTGTAAAACTAGGGCTGCTTTTACAAAGTGTAAAGTTAGTCACACCTTGTAAAGGCCCATTCAAGCGACGGCATTTGGTATGCATTCCCGAGGGAGAACTCCACGGCAATTTGTAAAATCCAAACCGGCATGGGTTCCCCCCCAGGAGCATACCAGGCCCGTAGGTCTGTTATGGGTTGTAAGGAGACCCCCCCTCCGCCGAAAAATCGACGTAGGGGGTCCCCCTACAATCCATACCAGACCCGTATCCAAAGCACGCTACCCGGCCGGTCAGGAAGGGAGTGGGGACGAGCGAGCGCCCCCCCCTCCTGAGCCGTGCCAGGCCGCATGCCCTCAACATGGGGGGGTTGGGTGCTCTGGGGCAGGGGGGCGCACTGCGGGCCCCCCACCCCAGAGCACCCTGTCCCCATGTTGATGAGGACAGGACCTCTTCCCGACAACCCTTGCCGTTGGTTGTCGGGGTATGCGGGCGGGGGCTTATCGGAATCTGGGAGTCCCCTTTAATAAGGGGGTCCCCAGATACCGGCCCCCCACCCTAAGTGAATGGATATGGGGTACATCGTACCCCTATCCATTCACCTGTAGGCAAAAAGTAAAAGTTAGTAAACACACAACACAAGGCTTTTTAAAATAATTTATTATTCTGCTCCGGATGCCCCCCCTGTCTTCGTTATTAGCTCAATTACCAGGGGGGGCTTCTTCTTCCACTCTCCGGGGGTCTTCTCCGCTCTCCGGGGGGGGTTTCTTCTTCCGCTCTCCGGCGGGGGGGCTTCTCCGGACTCCGGGGGGCTTCTTCCATCTTCTCCCCTCTTCCGCTGTTGACTCGGCGAACCCCGGTTCTTCTGCAGATGTCCGGTGCCTTCTCCTTCAGCGCTGGCTGCCTGCTATGTTTGTGTGTTAGCTCAATTAGTAACAGGCAGCCGGCGCGGTCTTCTGTGACGTCAGGGTCTTCTCTTCTGTTCTTCTCCCCTCTTCCGATGTTGCCTCGTCGCATCTTGTCGCTGTAATGATGGAAGCGCGCCTTGCATCCCATTTATATAGGCATCACCGTCCCATCATGCTCCGGTAGGTACCCACGTGGTGGGTGCACGTGGGTAGGCACCCACCACGTGGGTACCTGCCGGAGCATGATGGGACGGTGATGCCTATATAAATGGGATGCAAGGCGCGCTTCCATCATTACAGCGACAACAGGCGACGAGGCAACATCGGAAGAGGGGAGAAGAACAGAAGACCCTGACGTCACAGAAGACCGCGCCGGCTGCCTGTTACTAATTGAGCTAACACACAAACATAGCAGGCAGCCAGCGCTGAAGAAGAAGGCACCGGACAGCTGCAGAAGAACCGGGGTTCGCCGAGTCAACAGCGGAAGAGGGGAGAAGATGGAAGAACACCCCCGGAGTCCGGAGAAGCCCCCCCGCCGGAGAGCGGAAGAAGAAACCCCCCCCAGAGAGCGGAGAAGACCCCCGGAGAGTGGAAGAAGAAGCCCCCCCTGCTAATTGAGCTAATAACGAAGACAGGGGGGGCATCCGGAGCAGAATAATAAATTATTTTAAAAACCCTTGTGTTGTGTGTTTAATAACTTTTACTTTTTGCCTACAGGTGAATGGATAGGGGTACGATGTACCCCATATCCATTCACTTAGGGTGGGGGGCTGGTATCTGGGGGCCCCCTTATTAAAGGGGACTCCCAGATTCCGATAAGCCCCCGCCCGCATACCCCGACAACCAACGGCAAGGGTTGACGGGAAGAGGTCCTGTCCTCATCAACATGGGGACAGGGTGCTCTGGGGTGGGGGGGCCCGCAGTGCGCCCCCCTGCCCCAGAGCACCCAACCCCCCCATGTTGAGGGCATGTGGCCTGGCACGGCTCAGGAGGGGGGGGGGGGCGCTCGCTCGTCCCCACTCCCTTCCTGACCGGCCGGGTAGCGTGCTTTGGATACGGGTCTGGTATGGATTGTAGGGGGACCCCCTACGTCGATTTTTCGGCGTGGGGGGGTCTCCTTACAACCCATACCAGACCTAAGGGCCTGGTATGCTCCTGGGGGGGAACCCATGCCGTTTTTTTCTTTGAAAATTGGCATGGAGTTCTCCCTCTCAGGAATGCATGCCGAACGACGCTGTCATTTTTTTTTATAATTATTTGTTTTCCCGGCGCGTCTTTTTTTTCACCCGTCGCAACTTTAGTGTCCCGTCGCAATCCACAAAGCCGCCCGGCGTCAATTACGTTCGCGCGCTGCACGTCGGGAAAATGACGTCACACGCATGCGCAGTACGGCCGGCGCGGGAGCGCGCCTCATTTAAATTGTAAACGCCCCCCGGAGAGGAGGAACGCCTTACGACGGTGGCACTTAAGTTACACGGCTTGAAATTTTTACGTAAGTGCTTTGTGGATCAGGCACTTAGGTAAAAACTTTAAGTCAGTGTAACTTAACTGCTGAAAGTTAAGTTACGCCGCCTGGCTGAGGATTTGGCCCTTAGTGTACATTTGTAATTGCATTCAGAATGAAATCCTACAAGGACTTCATAAAGAACCATATGCAACTAAAATGATATCAATTGGTTTTGTAATACAGTAGTAAATGCAAAATTCAAGGCAATGGGCACTGTTGAAACGCTACCTGGTCGTGGCAGAAAGAAGATGCTGACTTTGACTGCTGTGCGCTACCTGAAGCGTAGAGTGGAGAAAAGTCCCCGTGTGACTGCTGAGGAACTGAGAAAATATTTGTCAGATGTGGGTACTGAAGTTTCTGCTCAGACAATACGGCGCACACTGCGTAATGAAGGCCTCCATGCCAGAACTCCCAGGCGCACCCCCTTGCTGTCTCCAAAGAATAAGAAGAGTCGACTGCAGTATGCCGAAAGTCATGTGGGCAAACCACACACGTTTTGGGATTGTGTTGTGTGGATCAAAATTACAACTGTGTGGGCCCATGGATCAACGCTATGTTTGGAGGAGGAAGAACAAAGCCTATGATGAAAAGAACACCTTGCCTACTGTGAAGCATGGCGGGGGGTCAATCATGCTTTGGGGCTGTTTTGCTTCTGCAGGTACAGGGAAGCTTCAGCGTGTGCAAGGTACCATGAATTCTCTTCAGTACCAAGGAGATATTGGATGACAATGTGATGCAGTCCGACACAAACCTGAGGCTTGGGAGACGTTGGACCTTTCAACAGGACAATGATCCCAAGCAAACCTCCAACTCCACTAGAGCATGGTTGCTGATTAAAGGCTGGAACATTTTGGAGTGGCCATCGCAGTCACCAGACTTAAATCCGATTGAGAACCTCTGGTGGGACTTAAAGAAAGCAGTTGCAGTGCGCAAGCCTAAGAATGTGACTGAAGGTGGAAGCGGCGGTGTAGGAGGAGGAGGAGGAGGAGGAGGTAGCCAACACAGCAGGTTTTGGTTTTTAATTGATTTATTTTTTAAATTAGGGTAAACCCCAAAATAGTTACAGATCTTGGGTTGCTACCTCATCCCTTTAAACCTGAACACAGAGTTACACAGGTTCTGGGGCTAATTTAATGTCGATAGACTCGATAAGGCACCAAGTGAGTTTCATTAACAGCACCTTAATCAGCCAGAGAACCTGTGTAATTAATATGTTTTTGCTTTGAAAGCGATGAGATGGCAACCCTAGAAAGCTCAGAAAAAAAAATGGCTGGGTAAGGCCGGCCCGGTGTCTATTCTGCACAAGGTACGGACAACTCCTCTGGGATCCATGCCTGGTTCATTTTAATGAACGTGAGCTTGTCCACATTGGATCTGGACAGGCGGCTGCGCTTGTCTATGATAACGCCCCCTGCCGTGCTAAATACACGTTCAGACAATACATTGGCCGCAGGGCAGGCCAGCACCTCCAAGGCGTAAAGGGCAAGCTCAGGCCATGTGCCCAATTTGGAGACCCAGAAGTTTAAGGGGGCACAGCCGTAATTCAGTACGTGTAGGGGTGTGCTCACATACTGCTCCACCATGTTGCTGAAATACTGCCTCCTGCTAAAACGTTCCATATCAGCTGGTGGTGCTTTTTGTTGTGGCGTGCTGACAAAGCTTTTCCACATTTCGGCCATGCTAACCCTGCCTTCTGAGGTGCTGGCGGTGCCCCTGCTGCGTTGGCGACCTCTTCCTCCTACTACTCTGCCTTCGCCTTCTGCTTCCACTGTGGCCCCGCTGCCCGGTGGGAATTGCACCAGCAGCGCGTCTACCAGCGTGCGCTTGTACTCGCGCATCTTGCGTTCACGCTCCAGTGAGGGGATTAAGGACGGTACATTGTCCTTGTAACGGGGATCCAGCAACGTGGCCACCCAGTAATCAGCACCTGTCATAATGTGCGAAACACGCCGGTCGTTGCGGAGACACTGCAGCATGTAATTGCTCATGTGCGGCAGGCTGCCCAGAGGCAACAAAAAGCTGTCCTCTGTGGGAGGTGTATCATCTGTTTCCTCTCTATCCCCCCAGCCACGCACCAGTACTGGCCATGAGCTGGTCTGGATGCCATCCTGCTTCGAACATGGTTCCTCCTCCTCCTCCATGTCTTCCTCCTCCTCATCCTCCACCGCGTCATCCTCCAGAACTGTGCCCTTGCTAGACAATTGTGTACCTGGCCTTTGTTGGTGCACAAACCCACCCTCGGAGCCACTTGTGAATGACTGCCCTGAAAGCCTTTCAAATGATCCCGATTCCTCCTCCTCCTGTGCCACATCCTGTTCCATCATCGCCAGTAGGGTTTTTTCAAGGAGGCATAGAAGTGGGATAGTCACACTTTCTGCAGCAGCTGTGGCATATCGGGGTAAGTTTTCAGGAAACTCTGCACATGAGCCAGGCAAGGAATGTGCGTCAAACCGGCTAGGCCCAGAGCTGCTACGAGATTTCGCCCGTTATCGCACACCACCAGGCCCGGCTTGAGGCTCAATGACGTCATCCACTCATCGGTCAGTTGTTCCATGTCCCTCCACAACTCCTGCGCGGTGTGTGGTTTTTCCCCCAAACAGGAAAGTTTTAAAACTGCCTGCTGGCGTTTACCCATGGCTGTGCTGAAGTTGGTGGTGAGTTTCTTAAGCTGACTGGATGAGGAGGCGGCAGAGGATGAGGAAGCGGAGTAGAAGGAGTTAGGAACAGGAGGCAAACTGAAGCGCCCTGCAATCCTCGGTGGTGGAAGGACATGCGCCAAACTGCTATCGGCCTCAGGCCCAGCCGCCACTGCATTTACCCAGTGCGCTGTTAGGGAGATATAACGTCCCTGACCGTGCTTACTGGTCCACGTATCCGTAGTTAGGTGGACCTTAGCACAGATGGCGTTGCGCAGTGCACACCTGATTTTGTCCCCAGGGAAGGGATGGCTCGCCTGGAAAAGTAGTGGCGGCTGGGCACGACGTACTGTGGGACAGCCAATGCCATCAGGCTTTTAAAACTCTGCGTCTCCACCAGACGGAATGACAGCATTTCAAAGGCCAGTAATTTTGAAATGCTGGCATTCAGGGCCAGGGCTCGGGGGTGGGTAGAGGGGTACTTCCTCTTACGCTCCAGTGTTTGGGAGATGGAGAGCTGAATGCTTCCATGGGACATTGTGGAGATGTTTGGTGACCCAGGTGGTAGTGTTGCTTGCCGGTCCTCTAATTGAGGGGTGGCAGGTGGCACTGTCACTACGGAGGTGGATGAAGAGGCAGAGAGGCCCGAGACTGATGCAGAAGAGGAAGCAGGAAGAGCCAGAGACCTTTCTTGGTTTTTGCAGTGTCTACTCCACTGCAGCTCGTGCTTTGCACTTAGATGCCTGGTCATGCAGGTTGTGCTCAGGTTGAGAACGTTTATGCCTCGCTTCAGGCTCTGATTGCACAACGTGCAAACCACGCGTGTCTTGTCATCAGCACATTGTGTGAAGAACTGCCACGCTAGGGAACTCCTTGGACCTGGCTTTGGTGTGCTCGGACCCTTGCTGGGTTGGGCAGTAGCAGGCGTACTGTCTAGGGGATGGACGCTCTGCTTTGGCACCCTGCTCCCTCTTCTGCTGTGCTGGTGGCTCTGTGCGACCACCGCCTCTTCCTCCGAACTACATGGGTCACCTGCACGATGTTGATTCCATGTCGGGTCGAGGACCTCATCGTCCTGCACATCATCTTCCACCCAGTCTTCACCACTGCCCTCCTTGTCGCTCTGCACAATTGCAAAAGCACCAGCAGTTGGCAACTGTGTTTCATCATCATCATGCAAGACATGCTGTGATGCCCCCCCCCATGAACTCATCCTGAAATAGAAGTGGTTGGGCATCAGTGCACTCAATCTCTTCCCCTTCTGGGCCTGGGCTAGTTGGATGGCCCTGGGAACACATGCTAACAGACTCATCAAAAAGAAGAAGAGACTTCTGCATGCTTTGGGGCTCAGACTGCTTGGCTGATTTGCAAGGGGGTGAGGTGAAAGACTGATGGTGGACATCGGCTGCAGGCGCCAACTCTGAACTTTCAGCACAAGACTGGTTGGAAAACAATGTGAAGGAACTGGAGGCACTGTCAGCAACCCAATCTACTACCGCCTGTTCTGCTCCTGGCCTCAACATTCGTAGAGCTGGATTAGGCCCGACCAAATACCGCTGCAGGCTCTGTCGGCTACTCGCACCTGAGAAAGGTGTTTCACTTGTGCTTGTAGCTGGCACAGATCGACCACGTCCTCCCCCTCTAACAGGAGCTCCACCAGCAGCACCACGCCCGCAGTCACATCCCTTATTTGACGGTTTCCTCATATTTCTCAAATTTAGGGTCTTGCCCTAATTTTGAGAAATTTTAAATACAAAAAAGTGTAAGCTGGTGAAATAGGCAGAGATTCACCTATATATTTATTCACCTATAGCAAGAAGCAGGAAGCCAGCACTAAACAATGTACTGCACAGACAGTATATCACAGGGGACAGGTAGACTGTGCTGGTGAAATATACAGAGTCACCTATAGAGTGCTGACTGCCCCTACAGAAAATATATTTCAGGAAACTCTCCCTGACTATGGAACTTGACAGGAACACAGAATAGCACAGATGTGCACAGGTGGTGTGGCAGATGTACTGTTGATGAAATAATTGTCACCTCACCTATACAGTACTGACTGTCACTGGCACTACAGAACGAATATGTCAGCAAACAGTGCCTGATAAGGAACTTGACAGCAACACAGAATAGCACAGATGTGCACAGGTGGTGTGGCAGATGTACTGTTGATGAAATACTTGTCACCTCACCTATACAGTACTGACTGTCACTGGCACTACAGAACGAATATGTCAGCAAACAGTGCCTGATAAGGAACTTGACAGCAACACAGAATAGCACAGATGTGCACAGGTGGTGTGGCAGATGTACTGTTGATGAAATACTTGTCACCTCACCTATACAGTACTGACTGTCACTGGCACTACAGAACGAATATGTCAGCAAACAGTGCCTGATAAGGAACTTGACAGCAACACAGAATAGCACAGATGTGCACAGGTGGTGTGGCAGATGTACTGTTGATGAAATACTTGTCACCTCACCTATACAGTACTGACTGTCACTGGCACTACAGAACTAATATGTCAGCAAACAGTGCATGATAAGGAAATTGACAGGAACACAGAATAGCACAGATGTGCACAGGTGGTGTGGCAGATGTACTGTTGTCACCTCACTTATACAGTAATGACTGTGACTGGCACTACAGAAGAAATATGTCAGCAAACTGTGCCTGCTAATGGAACTTGACAAGAACACAGAATATCACGGGTGCACAGGTGCTGTGGTAGATGTACTGTTGATGAAATATTCAGTTAGCTATAGATTGCAAACAGCCACTATATGAACAACATTCCTAAAGTATATGAAGCACAGCAGATGTCACATGAATGAGTGTTTCTTGATATTTCTGCAGCAATAGACCTAAAACTGTCCCTATGAGAATCAGGAAGCCTCCACCTCACATAAGTACAGCAGTGACAACGAGCCAGATACAATAAGATGATGCAGATATCAAATGAATTAAGTGTCCCTCTTAAAATTTCTGGAGCAGTATCACAGCACAGACCTAACACTCTCCCTAAAGAACAATCAGGAACCTTTTCCCTCACATAAGTAGAATAGAGCCAGATCACCTAACTTTCCCTATGCAGCAGATTCCACCAGCCTTTCCCTATCTAGAGTGCAGCAGAGTGACGATCTGTGCTGTGTGCCTCTATCTAATATAGAGGCACATCACATGATGGGTCACATGCTGCACTGGCCAATCACAGCCATGCCATAAGTAGGCATGGCTGTGATCAGTTTACAGTCACAGTTGTTAAAAGAAAGGCGATTGGCTGCCGTGCAGCGCGCCAAATATACCCGAACCCGAACCCAAACTTTTTCCAACTATTCGGGTCCGGGTTCGGGAAAAACCCAAAGTCCGTACCGAACCCGAACTTTACAGTTCGGGTTCGCTCAACCCTAGTGATCAGCCGTGTCCAATCACGGCTGATCACGATGTAAACAAGAAGAGCCGGTTATCAGCTTTTCCTCACTCGCGTCTGTCAGATGCGAGTAGAGGAGAGCCGATCGGGTGCTCCTCTGACAGGGGGGTTTGTGCTGATCGATTATCAGCACAGCCCCCCCGAGGATGCCCACACTAGACCACCAGGGATGCCACCAGACCACCAGGAGTGCCCCATCAGTGCTGCATATTAGTGCCCATCAGTGCCCATCAATTCCACCTCATCAGTGCCACCTCATCGGTGCCCATTAGTGCCGCCTTATCAGTGCCCGTCAGTGCAGCCCCATCAGTGCCCATCAGTGAAGGAGAAAACATACTTATTTATAAAGTTTTGTAACGGAAACAAAAAAAAACATTTGTTTTTCAAAATATTCGGTCTTTTTTTTTTTTGCAGAAAATAAAAATCCCAGAGGTGATCAAATACCACCAAAAGAAAGCTCTATTTGTGGGAACACAATGATACACATTTAGCTTGGGTACAGTGTAGCACGACCGCGCAATTGTCATTCAAAGTGCAACAGCGCTGAAAGCTGAAAATTGGTCTGGGCAGGAAGGTGTATAAGTGCCCTGTATGGAAGTGGTTAACAGGGTGTTCCGCGGCTTTTCAAGTTTGCCGCAAACACCCCAAATTGTACGTTGTTCGCCAAACAGGTTCGACTCGAACTCGAAGCTCATCCCTAGTCCTCAGGATCGTGTATATGTATGCACTTTTAGTGCGTTTTGGGACTATACACCCATATATATTTTTTGGACTTGCTTAATATTTACTATTGGAATTTTAATTTTAATCTTAATTTTAAAATTGTTTTGGCGCAGCTTTATTTTCTTTGTAATTTTATGATATAGGACGTTTAATTCCTCTATCAGTATTGTCCTCCCTGATGCTTAATCGATCGTTCCCACTATGGTCACTTCCTCAAAAGATCTCACCCTCGACCAGACTGGTCTCGACAGACCACACCTTTTGAAGCAATGTGCCTAAAAACAGAAACCCAAACACATCTGATCTCTGACATGTATGCTCTGCTATTTTACGGATCAAAATCCCAAAACTAATCTAGCTAGCTGCAAATGGGAGCAGGATCTGTCCATTGACCTCTAGACTGGGGAAAATATCTACACATACATCCATAAAGGGACAGTCAATGTGTTTGTGTAACAGCTCTGGTGAACCACAACTGCGGTTAGCAAGGATTTCAATGCAGTTTTTTATGTGAGCATTCAGTATTGGATCCCAGGCGTCACTCCACACAAACAGGAGTTTGGGGGTTCTCTACATCATCTCTGTCTCACATAAAGAAAGGCGTTGAGCTACTAAGGTTGGACGCATTACAACATGCGACCAGAGCTTAGCGTTTAAACTTATAATATACACTTTAATTATTCCAATACACCTCTATATGCAAGTGATTATTAGTATGGGACCCCAGGCGTCACTCCACGCAAACAGGAGTTTGGGGGTTCTCTACATCATATCACTTATACATATAGAGATGTATTAGGCCACTAAGGGAGTTGGTATGAAATACCATCAACCCTTAGCATAAAAAAGTTAGAGCGATCATGTTCAGCAAGTCAGGGCAAGGCCCATAAGCAATTTACACTTGTGTCAAGCACGTAGTAAATAGAAATTGAGACAACTAATAGTTGCATATGAGAGGCAACTATAGCTCAGGTAATAATAGTTGCATATGAGAAGCAATTATAGCTCAGGTAGTTGAGAGTAGATGTCCCTTTAAGATATTCCTTAACAGTCAGGCCTCGTACACACGACAGAGTTTCTCGGCAGAATTCAGCGAGAAACTCGGTCAGAGCCGGATTCTGCTGAGAAACTCTGTCGTCTGTACACTTTTGGCCCGATGGAGCCGCCGAGGAACTCGTTGAGAAAATAGAGAACATGTTCTCTATTTTCTCGTTGTTCTATGGGAGAAGGCGGCCCGCCGAGCTCCTCGGCGGCTTCATCCCTGAACTCGACGAGGAACTCGATGTGTTTGGCACGTCGAGTTCCTCTGTCGTGTGTACGAGGCCTTAAAGGCACAACAGTCTATTCCAAGTAGTATGTTAATAATCACAAGCCATAATAAATATTAGCAATTGTTTTAGGTGGAAAGTATGCAGCAGATGTTTCTATAGAACTACAAGTGACACAATTTCTACTTATCCGTTTGCAGGGCTTCAGTGTAGCAACAAGGGATTCTGTAGTGTAGGGTGTCAGCAAGGAAGGTGTCAAGGTTGTTCCCAGCAATGGCAGTCTGTTGCAGTAAATGTAGCAGCATCAATGCAGAAGTTACAGGCTGGGGAGCGATGGCACCATAGTTTGTAGCGTGGCCGAGCTATGGCTGACAATAATAGAACAGTGTGCAGTTTGCACACCACTCTGTTTAAAGGATAGGGCCAAATGCAGTGCATTAGCACTGAATCAAAAAGAAGCACCGTATGTTGCGGCGCACTTCCGCGTTCCACGGTGGAACGCAGGCAGCGCCAGGCGATTACGTCATCGCACAGTCGTCGTAATGTGTTCCAGGGTGGAACGCATTACAGAAGGAAGAGGGCGCGAGGAGTGCCAGTTACAGTACCCCCCTCTTAAGGGATACCCTCCTGGGGATCTGAGTAGGTGAAGGCTTATGAGGATATGTAGAATGAAATTGACTTCATAAGTTGGGTGCATGCACTTCCTCTGAATCTTCCCAAGAATCTTCTTGTATACCATAATCCTTCCATCTAATCAAATATTGTAGTCGACCTCTTCTTTTTCTGGAGTCTAGAATACGTTCAACCTCATAATGTTCTTCAGCCTGAACTAGGATAGGAGGTGCAGGAGGAGGATTCCTACCAGGAAATTGCTTAGGTCGATAGGGTTTGAGAAGAGACACATGAAATGAGGGATGCATGGTGAGTTCCGGAAGGGAGAGAAAGTTGCATGGTATTTTGATTTATAACTTTAGAAATTGGGAATGGACCAAGAAATTGTTTGGTGAGTTTCCTCGGTAGATGCAAACATAGTTTTTTTGTAGAGAGCCATACTTGATCACCAATTTTGTAAGATGGTGAAGGTCTATGCCAAAGATCATAGTAGACCTTTTGACGATCTTGTGCATTTTTGAGATTTTGTTTCAAAACTTGTAATACGGATGAAAGGGTAGACCAATAATCATTTGTTGAAAGTACATTTGTAAGTAATGATGACTCTGGTAGAATATTGGGATGAAACCCATAGTTTGCATAAAAAGGGGAATAACGAGTAGAAGAACTAGTTGAATTAGTGTAAGAGAATTCAGCGAGATGGAGAAGGGGGGAACAGATATCCTGAAGATGGGTGCAATAACATCTGAGATATTGTTTGAGACACTGGTTTACTCTTTCTGTCTGTCCATTTGTTTGAGAATGATATCCACTGGAGTATCTATGGTCTATTTGGAGAATATGACACAAGGCCTTGCAGAATTTCGAGACAAACTGAGAACCTCTGTCAGAAACCAAACGTGAAAGAAAACAATGTAATTTAATAACATGATCCAGTGAGGTTTGCACTGTTTCTTTAGAAGAAGGCAGTTTCTTAAGAGGGAAAAAAATTGCCATTTTAGTAAGCATATCAACTGTTACCATGATGGTGTTATATCCATTGGAAGGAGGCAATTCAACAATGAAATCCAAAGACAGTGCTTCCCAAGGTTGTGTAGGAATAGGTAAAGACATCAGCAATCCATAGGGTGGTCTTTTTTCATGTTTGGATCGTATACAGACCTCACAGGTCGATATGTAGTCTTTTATGGTGTTAGTCATGTTAGGCCACAAGAAATAATGTTGGATAAGATCAGTGGTCTTTTCTATTCCAGGATGACCAGCTAGGGGAGCATCATGTAGAACCTTTAATATATAGATAACCATAGAAGGAGGAATAAACAGTTGAGTATGCTTGTAAAAGAAACCTTCTTCATCTTGCGTTAAGCCATGAGGCATAGTAGTATCTTGCATATTCAAACTTTGTTTAAGTAACTGTTTTAGATTGAGATTAGCAAGTATAAACTTATGAGAAGGAATACGAAGGGATGGGGGAGGAAGTTCTTCAACAGGGTACACTGGTCCTTACCACTCTCCACTGCGCACTGCTGGACGAAAATTTTACCTATGTACCTATTATGGGTGACTACTGGAAATTTTCATATTCTTATATTTTTGTGTGCTGATTTGGACTTGGATTTGAAAATTAATTTTGTTGGATTTCAGTGTGATTTTTGATATTGAGATATTTTATAAAATTTTACATTTTTACGCTATGAAGAGCATTTTATATATTTTTCCCTGATTGGAACACATTGGTACATTATCATTGTTTATGATACCTGGATTGGAGCGAGATTCCTGGCCACGGGGATATCCTGACTACACTGGATGCTGATCACGTCCGGGTGACCTGTTCAAGGGACCGAGACCAAGACAGTGACCAGGGAGGGCAATCGGCCCACTAACGCCTTTGAGACCCCCCACCGTACGGTGAGTTGAGGGTCCACTCCATCCGGTAAGAGTACCTAATCTGTTTACGGTTCGGGGATTGCATCTTTAGATATATACTGCCCAAGTCCACCTGAGGGGAAATAGTCCTTCTACCACCTATACGGTGTATGGATTATCCTTCATATTGAATGGACTATATGTATCACTTATCCTGTATGCACAAGTTCACTTGTTTGATATTCTAGGAATAATGGTTGATTGCACCCGTTCACAGATGTGGATTTTTGTGCACTATATATATTTATACCCACTCACGCTTGTGGGGGTTTTCTCATTGAAGGAGTAGATTTGCTCTTGTCCATTCACAGTTTTATTTGATCACTACTGTATATTTTGCTGTTAGTAACAAGATCCTCTATACAGGCAGATCTTATTGGCGCTGCACTTGTTTTCTATACCTAGTTCTTCAACAGGTTCTGAAAGTCTGGAAAGAGAATCTGTTTTTCCATTTTTGGGAAGTTGCAGGATTGGGGCTGTGGTAAAGCGATGTTTTAATTGTTGAAAGGCATTTTGGGCAGCTTTTGACCAAGTGAATTTTACCAATGAGCTATTAAGTTGAGTAAGTGGTTTCACCAATAAAGAGACATTTTTTATAAACTTTCTGTAGAAGTTGGCAAAGCCCAAAAAGCTTTGTACAGTCTTTTTACAAGTGGGTGTAGGCCAATTCGAAACACAAGTCACTTTGGACTGATCCATATGTATTCCTTTTGGAGAAATGACAAAGTCAAGGAAGGAGATAGTAGTTTGTTCAAAGACACATTTCTCAAGTTTGGCGTATTAGGCCGCGTACACACGGTCGTTCCAAACCGATGAGAATGGTCCGACGGGCCATTTCCATCGGTTCACCACTGAAGTGGCCTGATGGTCTGATGTGCGTACACACCATCGTTCAAAAAACCGATCGGGTCAGAACGCGGTGACGTCAAACACACGATGTGCTGAATAAAACGAAGTTCAATGCTTCCAAGCATGCGTCGACTTGATTCTGAGCATGCGCGGGTTTTGAACCGATGCTTTCTGTACTAACCATCGGGCAGCGGTCCATCGGTTCGATTTTGAAGCATGTTTTAACATTTTGGACCGAAGGAAAACAGACCGATGGGCTATACACACGGTCGGTTTGGACCGATGAAACTGAACCTCGATCCATTCTCATCGGTTTTGTCCGACCGTGTGTACGCGGCCTAAGGCATTAGCTCTAAGTCTTGCAAGTACCCATCTGACGTGTTTTCGATGTTGCATCAAGTCATCTGAGTAAATGAGTATGTCATCCAAGTATACAACTACGCATATGTCGAGAAGGTCTCTGAAAATATCATTCACAAAGCTTTGGAAAGTTGCTGGAGCATTACACAACCCAAAATGCATGGCGGTATATTCGAAGAGTCCATAGCGTGTGCGGAAAGCAGTCTTCCATACAGTACATCACCCGATTTAATACGAATTAAATTATAAGCTCCTCTAAGATCAAGTTAAGTAAATACGGTAAAAACCTGTAGTCTTTCGATCAATTTAGGAATAAGTGGAACGCATTACAGAAGGAAGAGGGCACAAGGAGAGCCTGTTACACTTTGCACAAGAAAATGTGTAAAATTTGCTCCAGATGGTATAAAACCCCACTAAGATGTCATAAAATATCACCTGACCTTCCCACCAGTGCTGGCGCTGTGGAGTTGGGATCGCTCCTCCACATTTGGTGGTCCTGCCCACTCATACAACCATTTTGGAAAGAAGTACACAGACTCACAAGCCAAATAATCAAATTGACTTTAAATTACACACCAGCCCAATTTCTACTGCACCATTCTACCACGCCAAAGGTTGTATACTTACACTCGCTAGCCATTCACATGGTAAAAGCAGCAAATATGTGCATACCTGCCAAATGGTGCTCCTCAGACCCTCCAACCATAAAATATTGGGTCAGATGCATACAAAAAAACTCTGCTATTGAAGAAGTCATCCATCAAGCAAATGATCCTTCTTCCAAATTCAGGAAAATATGGTCCTGCTGGCAACATTTTATCACTACTGATGAATATTCCAAACTTATAGCTTAAACTTTCACAAAATAAACCAACAGGCATATAATCGTGCATCCGGGACCTATTATCTTCCCTTTCTCCTTCTCCTTACGATGACTACTAGACATGTGCACAATGAAATATTTTGTTTTGGAATTTTGTTTTCGTCTGAAAAATAAATGTATTTAGTTACTCCCGAAATTTGTTTTTATTTATTTTGTTTCGTTAAAAAATGCATTTGTCCGAAAATCCTAATTAATTCAGGTCCAATCATCTCCGTTATCTATCCTTGATCTGTAGATCATCTACTGTACATCTACCACACCACACCCTCTGTGTGAGGTGCTAAGAGGGGTATGGGGATCCTTCACAGCTGATAACTGAACTAGTCTTTTTTATCACCACAGATGGGTTTGGGACCTGGCTATGTTGAAATAAAATACCCCAGGATCCACTATTTCCTTTCCCTCTAGCATACTAAGCCTTTACATGAACTTTTAACAATACCAGACTCATATTTGTAGGCTTCTAAGGGCATATACTATATCTACAATGTGAATGGCACCAGGGGTATTAAGACATCTGAGGTACTGAAAGTGGAAGTTAACTTCCATGCATGACTTTTACCTATAGGTAAGCCTAAAAATATACTTACCTATAGGCAGTATAAATATCTCCTAAACGTGCACTATTTAGGAGATATTTACTGTACATGCAGCCAGTGACATCAATGACGCATGCACTGTGAAGGAACAGTCACCCATGATGTTTCTTCAAAGCCCCGTGCCTTGACCAGCAGCTCCTGTGCACGGGAGTGGTGTCATTGTGGCTCTGGACAGTCACAGAGCTGGAGTCCCCGAACCCGGAAGCAAGATGGGTGAGGATGTAAGCGGCCTACAGATCTGACGTCGTGGCATGGGAGGGCTTTATTTTAAGTTAAGTTTAACATAATGTGTTAGTATGCAATGCATACTAGCACATTATGCCTAACTTCCAGGGTTAAAAAAAAAAAAAAAAACATGTCTAGCGGTTTACAACCACTTGAAGGATGAATTTACACTTCATTCTATTTTGCTACCTCCGGTTGCGATATGCCTTAAGTGCCCAATTCTGCAACACATACCCAATACTTAAACCTGTTCCCATAATAGAGGTTACAAGTGGCAGTGACCCCCCAAAAAAACTGAATTCAATGTTTTACAGCTGGTTACTTAGCTTCCATAATTGCCTACTCACTCAAAATCTCTAAAAAGGTTTACATGACAAAATGGGGTCTCCATTGCTCTTGAACCCTAAACAATGTCTGCCGGTACTATATACCGATCCTGTTTAAGATAGGTTCATATGTACATAGACAACATTTGAGTCTCCTTTTTAGCAGCAGTCAGTTTTATTACATGTTAAAAAAGCTATGCATATGTTTCACAATTCCAATGAATGATTTTCCTATGATTTAAATACAATCTGATTTATTCATCATATTGAATGTGAAATTTCAAAATTACAGTTTCTCCAAAGCTCAATATGTAACATAACATGGTCACAATACATCTGAAATATCCAAAGGATGGTTTAGAAACATGTGTTATGTGGCTAAAACTAAAAGTTCATTGCATACATTTAAAAATCTTCAACCACATGCCTGCCACTAGTGACAGCGAACCGATTGCCTAAGAATTTTAAAAGGCTGAGCAGTTGGAAAATGTGATCCTCAACAAAGCAGCTAAATATCTATGCTGCCAATTTCCAGAACATCGGCTGACGTTGGTGGCCATACTTTTTTTTGTAGCTTAATTTCAAGAGAAATGTGTCCCAGCCATAACACAAATGACTATAACTACTAACTTTAACTCTCGAGTCTACATATAGATTTAAAGTGGACATTCAGTAATTTGTTCAACTTCCCATCTATTAAATCTTCTGCTCTTGTTGTTTTAAGTAAAAACAAAAAAAAAATCTGCCAGTAAATACCTTATACAGCCCACTTCCTGTTTCTTATCTGATAAAAAAGCCTAGGCTTATGACATCATGCACAGCTCTCTCTCTCATGAGAGTTTGCCAGGAAGGGAGGGGGTGAGTCATAAGAGGGCCAATGAGAGCTGCAGGGATGCAGAGCTGGAGGTGTGCTTCTGTAAAATCTAGGAAGTGAACAGGCAGCAGCTTCAGCTGCCCACAGTTAAAATGGTTGCAGCCAGACTCAGTGGAGGGAGATTTCTGCAGCATATTTGGCAAGTACATAATCACAGTATATATAAAATAATTTACAAAGTTGTTGGAGGGAAGCTTCAGAATGGCAAAGATGTGTTTTATTACAAATTATATGAGCAGACTGCAGTTCCTCTTTAAGGCTGATAAGAAATCAAATCAGAATGAATGTTAAATATTTTGGGAACATAGTTTCATGTTCTGTGCTTGCACAATTTTACATGTTTATATACTGTAGTTTGTTTTTATTAATTAGTAATCTAAAATCTGAAATTCATATTTATCTATGAATATAGTGTTAATGGTCACCTATTCACCTAATCACAGATCACTAGCTGTTACCAATGTATAGTGAAGCAATGGTAAGGTTTTGTTAATTTCAGGATCACGTGGAGATAATGTTACATAAAAAGTAGTCTAAAGGCTTTGGAGAAAGGTGTATCTGCAATCATGTGAAGGAGTTTGCTGAAGTATGAATTAAACACACTGAAGGCGCACACAGTAGACTATGATTGAATGATGTAAAACAGCCCAAACTTTAAAATCACCTATCAAGAAAGTAGCTTAAAGAATAGGAAATGTATAAAAAGCGACAAGCAGCATGAGTTTTGTATTTGCTTGCATTTCTAGTGTGCTTTTTTTTGTAAACATCTCAAAAACTATGGATTCTTGCACAGCAGAGTTTCGCAGCCGCATTGTTCAATATATTCATATTCATAGTCAATTGTTCTTCCATCAGGACACTTTAGTTTCACGATTTTCATAATTGAGTTCAGTATGCCACAACACACACACTCCTTTTCCTTGCCTGAAGATAACATGGGAACTCTGCAAAGAAAGAAATTGCTCAGTGAAAATATAGTTGCAGATACATGACAACAATCTGAAAATTTTCAATGAAGCTTAAAAGCAGAGCTCCAGTTTCTGAAATTAAAAGTAAGAGCCAGCAGCTACAAAAACTGTAGCTGCTGACTATTTATAGTCACATCAATTCACCTGTCCCATGATCCAGTGCTGTGCTCACCCTAGTTGTGTTCTCCTTGCGTCCTTCCTCACCGGTGCCGACATCTTTACTATAGACCCTTGGCTGTGACAGCTTGCAGCTTCACAGCCAGATGCCCACTGCGCATGCGCGAGTGGCGCTCCGCTGTGCGACTGGTCCCAAAGTCTTCTGGGACCTGTCGTGTGTCTCAGAAGACTTTGAGAGGGAGGGGGAAGGAGAACTTTCTCTTCCAATTGCCTAAGGTGATCGAAGCAGAAGTGGGAGCGGGTACCTGTCAAAATCGGATACCCGCTCCCTCCCCACCTCCTCAAAAGCTCCAATTCCCAAACAGGAGCTGGGGAGGAGGCCTTAACCACTTAAGGACCGGACCAATATGCTGCTACATGACCCAAGGGGTTTTTACAATTCGGCACTGCGTCGCTTTAACAGACAATTGCGCGGTCTTGCGATGTGGCTCCCAAACAAAATTGGCGTCCTTTTTTCCCCACAAATAGAGCTTTCTTTTGGTGGTATTTGATCACCTCTGCAATTTTTATTTTTTGCGCTATAAACAAAAATAGAGCGACAATTTTGAAAAAAAAATCAATATTTTTTACTTTTTGCTATAATAAATATCCCCCAAAAAACATATATAATTTTTTTTTCTTAGTTTAGGTCGATACCTATTCTTCTACCTATTTTTGGTAAAAAAAATCTCAATAAGTGTTTATCGATTGGTTTGCGCAAAATTTATAGCGTTTACAAAATAGGGGATAGTTTTATTGCATTTTTATTAATTATTTTTTTTATGACTGCGGCATTATGGCGGACACTTCTGACAATTTTGACACATTTTTGGGACCATTGTAATTTTCACAGCAAAAAATACATTTAAATTGCATTGTTTATTGTGAAAATGACAGTTGCAGTTTGGGAGTTAACCACAGGGGGCGCTGTAGGATTTAGTGTTCACCTAGTGTGTGTTTACAACTGTAGGGGGGTGTGGCTGTAGGACTGACGTCATCGATCGAGGGATGACTCGATCGATGCAGCGCCATAGTGAAGTACGGGGAAGCCATGTTTACATACGGCTCTCCCCGTTCTTCAGCTCCGGGGAGCGATCGCGACGGAGCGGCTATAAACGAATAGCCGCGCCGTCGTCCCGGAATGCTCCCCGAGGGAATCCGACCGCCGCATGTAGCGGGGAGGGGTCCCGATCGGACCCCCGACCCACGTCTAGGCAGGGACGTACAGGTACGCCAATGTACCTGTACGTGCCATTCTGTTGACGTATATCTACATGCGGCGGTCGGGAAGCGGTTAAAGTGGAACTTTCCCTTTTGGGCGGAGCGCCGCTTTAAGGTTAGGTTCACACTAGTGCAGGTTGAGAATGTGTGCAAATATGAGTGCTTTCCCAACACCCACAGAAACGGTGTTAATAGCAACCCTACGCATCTGCTAATGTGTGCACCAAAACGCATGGTGCCACAAACACCATGTGTTTTTTGGTGCAGTGGAATTTTGGAAAACGGTCAGGGACTTATTTTTCACATTTCTCATGCAAAGGACAACCCATTGAAATTACCAACCCATTGTCCTTCTCTACACACCCCTGAAGAAGGTTATCCCGAAACGCGTTAGCTGTAAAGAAGGTTCTTCTTCTTCTTGTATTTATCCTATATGGTGACAATCTTTGGAACTCTGTATTTTAATTTAATATTTACATTTTTTTTTTATGAATATGTACAATTGTGAATAAAACCTTTTTTACTCTCAATATCCTGTATATTTTGAAATATTATTAGTGCCTTAAAAGTCCACCCATGGGAACCCCCCTTTTTCTTTTCTCATATTTACTGGATGTGGCACAAACATACACTTGCCATTCACCCTCTTTTCTTTTATTGAAATTAACAGACTTCCTTCACAAGTGTGAACCAAATCTTGTAAGCTTAGGATGTATGTATAACACCTTATAAACAAAGACTGCACATAATTACATTTCTGGAAGTCAATTTATTAAAAAAAAGCCAGTGCTCTTTTGATTGCTGCAAAGGGTTACACATGTCCTCCCATTCAGGATGAATGACACTGGCATTTTAACCTGTAATATTGAGGGCATCCTGTGATAGGGAAAAGGGACTGCTGGGGACAACACCAGGCAGGAGGTGAGTATTGCATCCAGAGCTGCTTTTTTTAATTTCCAACACTAGCTCGGGTTCCTTTTCTGCTCAGAGCTGGGCTATAAAGTTTAATTCCTGGCAAAACGTTGAATACACAGATAAAATACACATAGATAGGTTTGTAATTTTGCCCAATCATTAGGTGATTGATACACCTTCACCAAACAGCACAACCTGTATAGTCAAACCACTTTCTCTTTTACAGTTAGAGAATACAGCGGTGTCACTACCTAGTGGAGTTCCTAGCATATGATCACCAGGGCAGATCATTTAGTAACACCCCCCCTCCCCCATGCATAAATATAACAATTACTACTAATTTAAGTAGTAAGCATTGTGGGTTATTTACAAAAGACAAATCCACTTCGCACTACAAGTGCAATCTACAAGTGCAAAGTGCACTTGAAATTGCACTGAAAGTGCACTTGGAAGTGCAGTCGCTGTAAATCTGAGGGGTAGATATGAAATGAGGGTAAGCTCTGCTGATTTTATTATCCAATTGTGTGCAAGCTAAAATGCTGTGTTTTTTTTTCTTGCATGTCCCCCTCGGATCTACAGCGACTGCACTCCCAAGGGCACTTTGCCCTTGTAGTGCAAAGTGGATTTGCCTTTCGTAAATAACCCTCTTTGTGTATGCTGGGGGAGGGAGCAGATTTGGCCAGTGTAGGGAGGACAGAAGCAGAAACTTTGTGCAGGGAGAGTGAACTTAGCATATGAATCTGTTTGAAAATAGGTAGCTCAGGGATCCTATCCCCTGCATGGTTACCAACATTTAAAAATAGTTAGGGAAACATCACTTTGAGGGATTGGGTGTGGCTTATAAAGTCAGTGACACTTCACAACATATGACTTGTAGTGTGGCATCTTTTGCACTTTGCTAAGGGACATTGCGGTATACTAAAAAGAAAGTGGTAAAAAATAAGTCCCAACTTTGGTTTTGGTGGCAATATTAATAATCCCCAGGATTGGTGTCAGTGAGAGGGGAAGTAAGGAGAAGTGCATGGTACGAGGAAGGTGGGGAATGTTCTCTGCTGGACATAGTACCAGAATTAGAAACATGCACAGTGATACCCATCCACTACCTTGATTTCTATGGAGCCATTCCATTGTAGCAGCCACCATGCAGAAGTCCACATTAAAACATATTCTTTATTTGTATTACTTTTACAATTACTGAAATACATCACCACTATTTATTTATCTATCTCTATTCTCCTAATCTACTGAACTTTCTCTTTTATTTTGAACATGCAATCTCTGTATTGGGGGCAAAATTAAAGTGGTTGTAAACCCCACTTTTTGACTTTTACCTACAGGTAAGCCTATAATAAGGCTTACCTGTAGGTATCAAGAATATCTCCTAAACCTGTATGGTTTGGGAGATATTCCCCTCGCAACGCGCCGCTGATAGCGCATTCGCAGGGGGGGATCCTCGGCTGAAGGGCCGGCCGCCGCCAGCCCTTGCCGGAATAAAATCCCCCGCGCGCATGCGCGGGAGTGACGACATCGCCGATCCAGCCAATCACAGCGCTGGAACGGCTATACCCGGAAGACACGCCGAGTCAAGATGACATCTCGCTCGCCGTGGACCAGGTAAGTTCTCTTCTCCTCGTTCCGAGGTAAGTATATCATAATGAGCTAGTATGCGGTGCATACTATCTCATTATGGCTTTTGCCTTGCAGGTGTAAAAAAACAAAAATTGTATATGCGGGTTTACAACCGCTTTAACTTGCAACATACTTTCTGTGTTTCTTCTATAACTATACTATTTGCACTAAGCTTCTCTATATATTGTCTAGATTGTTGCCAATACATTTCTCAGTTGTATGTGTATATCTGGAAAAACATGTTAAAAGATTATTCGCCGTAATGTGGTTATAAACCCACTCTTGCAACTTGCACCTACAGGTAAGCCTAGATTAAGGCTTACCTGTAGGTGCAAGAAATATCTCCTTAACCACCTAAGCCCCAGACCAAAATGCAGCCAAAATAGGGGATAGTTTGTCATTTTCACAGCAAAAAATGCATTTAAATTGCATTGTTTATTGTGAAAATGACAGTTTTCGTTTGGGAGTTAACCACAGGGGGCGCTGAAGGAGTTATGTTTCACCTAGTGTGTGTTTACAACTGTAGGGGGGGGTGGCTGTAAGTCTGATGTCATCGATTGTGTCTCCCTATAAAAGGGATGACACATTCGAAGCAGCCGCCACAGTGAAGCACGGGGAAGCAGTGTTTACACACGGCTCTCCCCGTTCTTCAGCTCTGGGGAGCGATCGCGCGGGGGGGGGGTGGCTAGAAACGAATAGCCGCCCCCTCATCCCGGATCGCTCCCAGACGATTACCGACTACCGCATGTACCGGGGGGGGTCCTGATCGGACCCTCAAACCCTCGTCTAGGCAGGGATGTACGGGTACGCCCATCTGCCTGTACGTGCCATTCTGTGGACGTATATGTACATGCGGCGGTCGTTAAGTGGTTAACCTACAGAGTTAAGGAGATATTTTCACAGAAACGTAAAGTGTGTGTGTGTGTGTGTGTATATATATATATATATATATATATATATATATATATATATATATATACACACATACATGAGTACACACATTTTTATGAATAATTTATGATATCTTTTCATGTGACTACACTGAAGAAATTACACTTTGCTACAATGTAAAGTAGTGAGTGTACAGCTTGTATAACAGTGTAAATTTAAACATTAATGTCTAAACCGCTGGCAACAAAAGTGAGTACACCCCTAAGTGAAAATATCCAAATTCGGCACAAAGTGTCAATATTTTGTGTGGCCACCATTATTTTCCAGCACTGCCTTAACCCCCTTTGGCATGGAGTTCACCAGAGCTTCACAGGTTGCCACTGGAGTCCTCTTCTACTTCTCCATGACGACATCACTGAGCTGGTGGATGTTAGAGACCTTGTGCTCCTCCACCTTCTGTTTGAGGAAGCCCCACAGATGTTCAATAGGGTTTAGGTCTGGAGACAGGCTTGGCCAGTCCATCACCTTAATCCTCAGCTTCTTTAGCAAGGAAGTGGTCATCTTGGAGGTGTGTTTGAGGTCATTATAATGATGGAATACTTTCCTGCGGCCCATTATCATGCTCAGCTTTAGTATGTCACAGTACATAAAATAAAATCAAAGGGTAAATATAAATACACAAATATATAAAAATAAACCAGGTAGCACTTGTACATGTATATAGCACAAAACATATACTTTCTCTGATTGATTAGTGTCCATAATGTGAAATCACAATTATACAGAAATGTGATGGATATTGAAATAAGATAAAAGTCCGCTTAATCCCAGGAGATAAAGAGATCTTGCTGTAATCAGAAGATAACACCTCCACACGTGTGCTCAAAGGAGAAGGGGGTTGTGTAGATATGGACCCCCTCTTGTGTAAACTCTTACCCTAGAGCGATCAAAAAATCAGCATGTAAATGGACAGTTGAAAGGCGATCTTAGCAGGTGTCTCCACTCACTCCTAGTCAGCCAGTCTGATTGCTCAGTGATTACCATATAAAAAGAAGGGAGCAGACATAGCGTGACCCCGTTTTAAAACTTTAATTATAAAACACTTACATTCCATCAAGATGTACTCTCACATAAGGCATAACTAAATCAGCATTATTCACAATCACAAACGTCAGCCCTGTGTCAGTAAACCCACAGCGTCTCCTACCGCTCACTGCTTCCTGTGTTAAGAGGATAGCTGCCTTCGCTCCTGACACTATCTAACGTCACCGCTTATGTTACTTGGCTCCACCCTTACTAGTTTTGTCGTATAGACATCATCTGAGGGTCCCTATATGACGAAACTAGTCAGGGTCAGCAAGATCTCTGTATCTCCTGGGATTAAGCAGACTTTTATCTTATTTCAATATCCATTACATTTTTGTATAATTGTGATTTCACAGAGTCCATAGAGAAAGTATATGTTTTGTGATATATACATGTACAAGCGCTACCTGGTTTATATTTATATATTTACCCTTTGATTTTATACTTTGATTGGTTTTCAGAAAGCCGGTGTTGTAAGGTAGCAGCTACAGCCATTAATGTTGGAATTATATTAGATCTGGTGTATTATTCCATGAGTGCTTGTTTTTGTTTTTGAGATTAGGTTCTCAAACACAATTTGTTTTTGTTCATGTCATAGTACATGTTGGCATTCTTTGTTCCCTCAATGAACTGTAGCTCCCCAGTGCCAGCAGCACTCATGAAGCTCCAGACCATGACACTCCCACCACCATGCTTGACTGTAGGCAAGACACACTTGTCTTTTAATTTCTCACCTGGTTGCCGCCACACACGCTTGACACCATCTGAACCAAATAAGTTTATCTTGGTCCCATCAGACCACAGGACATGGTTCCAGTAATCCATGTCCTTAGTCTGCTTGTCTTTAGAAAAATGTTTGTGGGCTTACTTGTGCATCATCTTTAGAAGAGGCTTCCTTCTAAGATGAGTCATGCAGCCCAATTAAAGTGTGCAGCGTATGGTCTGAGCACTGACAGGCTGACCCCCCCTCCCCCAAACCCTTCAAACTCTGCAGCAATGCTGGCAGCACTAATACGTCTATTTCCAAAAGACAACCTCTGGGTATGATGCTGAGCATGTGCACTCAACTTTTTTGGTTGAAAATGGCGAGGCGTGTTCTGAGTTAAACCTGTCCTGTTAAACCGCTGTATATGCTTGGCCACCGAGCTGCAGCTCAGTTTTAGGGTCTTGGTAATCTTTATATAGCCTAGGCCATCTTTATGTAAAGCAACAATTCTTTTTTTCAGATCCTCAGAGAGTTCTTTGCCATGAGGTGACATGTTGAACTTCCAGTAATCAGTATGAGAGAATAAGAGCGACAAACACCAAATTTAACACACCTGCTTTTAATTCACAGCTGAGACTATGTAACACTAATGAGTCACATGACACTGGGAGGGAAAATGGCTAATTGGGCCCAATTTGGACATATTCACTTAGGGGTGTTCTCACTTTTGTTACCAGCTGTTAAGAAATGAATGGCTGTGTGTTGAGTTATTATGAAGGGACAGCAAATTTACACTGTTATACAAGCTGTACACTCACTACTTTACATTGTAGCAAAGTGTAATTTCTTCATTGTTGTCACATGAAAAGATATAATATATATATATATATATAGTACAGACCAAAAGTTTCGACACACCTCCTCATTCAAAGAGTTTTCTTTATTTTCATGACTATGAAAATTGTAGATTCACACTGAAGGCATCAAAACTATGAATTAACACATGTGGAATTATACATAACAAAAAAGTGTGAAAAACAGAAAATATATTTCAACTTCTAGGTTCTTCATAGTAGCCACCTTTTGCAGCAGACACATCTCTAGAACTGTTAAGGAGACTGTGTGAATCAGGCCTTCATGGTAGAATATCTGCTAGTAAACCACTGCTAAAGAAAGGCAACAAGCAGAAGAGACTTGTCTGGGCTAAAGAACACAAGGAATGGACATTAGACCAGTGGAAATCTGTGCTTTGGTCTGATGAGTCCAAACTTGAGATCTTTGGTTCCAACCCCCGTGTCTTTGTGCGACGCAGAAAAGGTGAACCGATGGACTCTACATGCCTGGTTCCCACCGTGAAGCATGGAGGAGGAGGTGTGATGGTGTGGGGGTGCTTTGCTGGTGACATTGTTGGGGATGTATTCAAAATTTAAGGCATACTAAACCAGCATGGCTACCACAGCATCTTGCAGTGGCATGCTATTCCATCCGGTTTGCGTTTAGTTGGACAATCATTTATTTTTCAACAGGACAATGACCCCAAACACACCTCCAGGCTGTGTAAGGGCTATTTGACCAAGAAGGAGAGTGATGGGGTGCTGCGCCAGGTGACTACCTCTTGAAGCTCATCAAGAGAATGCCAAGAGTGTGCCAAGCAGTAATCAAAGCAAAAGGTGGCTACTTTGAAGAACCTAGAATATGAAATATATTTTCAGTTGTTTCACACTTTTTTGTTATGTATAATTCCACATGTGTTAATTCATAGTTTTGATGCCTTCAGTGTTAATCTACAATTTTCATAGTCATGAAAATAAAGAAAACTCTTTGAAAGAGAAGGTATGTCCAAACTTTTGGTCTGTACTGTATATGCACATATACATACACACACACACACACACACACACACACACACACACACACACACATATATATATATATATATATATATATATATATATATATATATATATATATATATATATATACACACACACATACATACAGTACACACGCAGTGGATATAAAAAGTCTACACACACCTGTTTAAATGTCAGTTTTCTGTGATGTAAAAAAATGAGACAAAGATAAATCATTTCAGAACTGTTTCCACCTTTAATGTGACCTCTAAACTGTGAAACTCAATTGAAAAACCAACTGAAATATTTTAGGGGGGAAGAAGTAAAAATAAAAAAATTAAATAATGTGGTTGCATAAGTGTGTACACCCTCTAATAACTGGGGATGTAGCTGTGTTCAGAATCAAGAAATCACATTCAAACACAAGGTAAATAGGAGTCAGTACACACCAGCCATCATTTAAAGTGCCTCTGATTAACCCCAAATAAAGTTCAGCTGTTCTAGTAGGTCTTCACCGACATTTTCTTAGTCGCATCCTACTGAAAAAGCCATGGTCTGATGCTTCCAAAGCATCAGAGGGATCTCATTGTTAAAAGATATAAGTCAGGAGAAGGGTACGAAATAATTTCCAATAAGATATCATTTCCAATAATTAATAAGATATACCATGGAACACATTGAAGACATTGGAGAAA